>NW_018128095.1:963503-972000 GCF_001952655.1 Monopterus albus
CCCGGAGGAGCTGGAGGAAGTGTCTGGAGAGAGGGAAGTCTGGGCATCTTTGCTTAGACTGCTGCCCCCGCGACCCGGTTCCGGATAAGCAAAGGAAGATGGATGGATGGACATCAGTCAGTCAGTCAGGTTTCCACCCTGCTCTTTAAAGGGGATGAGAGAACCTGGTGAGATTGGACATACAGTAACTATAACCAGCCCCAACTCCACCTGCTCCCTCTAATAATGTATTCCACCTGGTAATGCCTGGCTGCATACAAAATGCCTATGGTCACCAAAATTGCAAAATATTGTTACGCATGGAATTCAGACGTGAGTTTACCGCTGTGCTATACAGTATTTCAGGATAATAGAGCCTCAAGTGTTAAATCTTTTTGCTTCCCCTCCTTTCTTTTTCCTGGTGTCCTTGGCTTCCGCTCCTTCCACTAACTCTTATCAGGAGAAACTGAAAGCTGCAGCTTTATTTATTCTGGAAGAAGTGCAGTCTCCTCATTTTCTTCTACCATAAAGCAGGTCAAATGATTTCCTGCCAAATCCAGCTGTTAAACACACTGCAGCAGAAGCTGCCAGTCTTATTGGCCACTAATTTGCACCCTAATTTGACCAGTGTTTCAGACTGAGAGGATACTTACACTACCAGTCAAGAGTTTGGACACTCCCATCAAATACAGTGGGAATTCTATGTCATCTATTATATGGCTGATGCTGAGTTTAAGAAGTCCTCTTGCATCACATTTTGTTCGTTTTCCATTTCCTCCTTTTGATTGTTAGTATCTGTAGAGAGAGCACAGATCCCATGTGTTCCAGCAATAACAGAATTATGCATGCATTGTTTGCTCTCCTGCTGACCACGGACTGTTTTGCTGATATTGTTACATTTTACTTAACTGTGGAAAAGCAATAAAAAAATAAAACACATAGCAACAATCAACACCGGTCTTATAAATATGCATTTTTTTCCTACTGTGTTGCAGTAGAAAAGGAGCAATGAGAAAAAGCAGGATGAGTTGCCAGCTCTTTTAATTAGCACAGGCTCAACACACAATTGTGCAACTACAGGATGCTATAGGATGAGCAGTCATGATAAACCATGAGGCTTGTTTACACATGGAGCATAATATAACCTGGAAAACTACAAGACCCCCCGCGCACACACACACACACACACACACACCAACTGCATTACTTTGCTTAAGCAGTTATCCAGTAGATAATATATGTAAATGTTGTGAGAACAACAAACTGAACAGGAATGATAACAAGGTTTGTTTTCACATATACGTTTCCTGAATACAACAACCTGAAGCAACACAACCCACACAGACAAAGTCAAACTCATTTACTCAACACACAGAAATGGTTCTTAAAGTGATTAAAAGCCACAATGCTGCATGTTTTGATCAAGGCCCAGATGGATAATACAGATTTAAACATAAAGATAGAAAATGTTGCTTCCATATCATTCAATCATTTTAGACATGACATAAATGTGTTTAGTTGGATCATGGTGGCCCTGATACTCACCTTAAATACTGTAAGTGCACTGGATATCAGCCATATGTACCCCATAGAGACTGCCCCCGATCACCTAAATTATATAAATCAAAAATCAACTCGAGAGGAGTTATTCATAAGGCCCTAGTTAAAATTAAGACTACTCCTCTTATAGAACCAAATAACAGGACAATCAAATGTTAACTATTAAATATCAGACCTGATAAGTGAACATCACATTGACATATTGTGTCTTACTGAAACATGGTTACAGCAGGACGAATATGTCAGTCTAAATGAATCCACTCCACCTAGTCACAGTAACTGTCACATCCCTCAAAGCACAAGCTGAGGTGGAGGTGTGGCAGTGATCATCGACTCAAACCTATTAATCAACCCTAGACCTAAACATAGTTATAACTCATTTGAAAGTCTCACTCTGAGTCTCTCACACCCAAACTGGAAAACTCAAAAGCCAGTTCTATTTGTTATTGTATACCATCCACCTGCCCCTTATTCAGAGTTTTTAAGTGAATTCTCAGACTTTCTGTCTGATTTAGTGCTTAGTACAGATAAAATAATCATAGTAGGTGACTTTAATATTCATGTAGATGCTGACAATGACAGCCTCAACAATGCATTCTGTTCATTATTAGACTCAGTTGGCTTCTCTCAAACTGTAAATAAACCCACTCACTGTTTTAATCACACCCTTGATCTTGTTCTGACATGTGGCATCAAAACTGAACTAGTTTTTCCCCAAAACCCTCTTCTGTCTGAACATTTTCTAATAACTTTTGAATTTACATTAATGGATTATACTCTATGTGGGAAACAATTCCACTACAGTAGATGTCTATCTGACAATGCTGTTACCAAGTTTAAGGAAATAATTCCATCATTATTTACTTCAGTGCCATTTGTCAACACAATGGAGGGAGGCCACCTTAACTTTATTCCCAGACAAGTTGATAATCCTGTTGATAGTGCTGCAGCCTCCCTGCGTACGACACTTGATACTGTTGCCCCTCTGAAAAAGAAGGCAGTGAAACAGAGGAGGCTGTGGTACAGCTCGCAGCTCCGCTCCCTGAAGCAGGCATCATGAAAACTGGAAAGGAGATAGGCGCTTCACTAAGTCCTTTTCCTAGCCAGGAAAGATAGTTTAATACCATATAAAAAAAACCTTCATAGTGCCAGAAAAACATAGTATTCATCACTGATAGAGGAAAATAAGAACAACCCCAATTTTCTTTTCAGCACTGTAACTAGGCTAAGAAAAAGCCACAGTGCTGTAATATTCCCTTAGATCACAAAATCAGGAGCATCCTGTCTCAAAGTGATGCAGAAAAACTGGTCCATGCATGTGTTACTTCCAGGCTGGACTACTGTAACTCTTTACTATCAGGATGTCCCAATAATTCCCTAAAAAGCTTCCAGTTAATCCAAAATGCTGCAGCCAGAGTACTGACAGGAACTAGCAAGTCTCTATGCATTTATATGCCACCATTACGCATTACTAACTGTGTGCCTCCTCTCTTCCATAGTGTGTCTCTTTTTCCCTTTTCCTCCCCCTGTACTTTTCTGCAGGTAGCCCTGGCTCTGGAGCTTCCATGAAGTCTTCCCTGTATCCTTGCTTATGGCTCCTGCAGCAGCCTTCTCACTCGTCAGAGCTGGAGTAAGCGCTCTGGGATGTCCTTCATGATGGCGGATTGGAACGACTTCGGGATTGAGCAAGGCACAGTATAATGTAATTACAACTAACTTACTCTATAAATCTACTAGTTTCATGCCCTCTGCTTTGTGTCACTCTGTCCCCTCTGACCTCCATTAAGAAAAGAGTGACTGGAAAGGTTAATTTCCCCCCTTTAGCATGTTAAGTTCCACATTTGAGCCATAAACCCTCATCATAAATGTTATTATCTCAATGGTGATTCATATCAAACATTCATATTGTTAGCAAATAGGAATACTGGAGTGTTTCAAATATGAACAGTGAAGATAAAACTCTTTTCTCAATTTGACACAGCTGATAAGACTGAGTGGGATGTGCAGGGCAGAGATCCACTCTTCTGAATCTGCTAACTGCATATTAACTTTCCCTGCCTCTGTGTGTCCCCCACCCACCAACCTCCTGCCATGTCTTATCTACCTGAGCTCCCATGCACATGCTAACCCTTTTTGTGTGTGTTTTGCAAATACACACATTTATTCAGTTCCTGTCTGTGAACTGTTTTGCTCAGCTGAGTGAATAAATATATTTCTGCACTTTGCTGCAACTTTGTGCACGTGTGTGTGTGTGAGCAAACAGGATGTTGCTGTATTTGTTTCACCAATTTTCTGTATGAGTTTCTCTGTCTGCTGCAAACATTTTTCTTTTTTCTCTGTGTGTTTAACAGAAACTGTTTTGGCAGCATCCTTCCTTTCTTCCTCCACTTCTCCAGCTTGAATCATCTCATCGTGTCTTTCCTGAGATTTTTTTTCTCTCTCTCCCTCCATTTTCCCCTCTCTTATCCTTGCGTCCTCTTTCTCTGGAGGCAATGATGGTGCAAATATAGGATGTAAAATCATTAAAATAATCCTTCCCTTGTTTCCTGTACTCCATCAGTTCTCTGCAGAATACTACCTCTTCTTTCCTACCTTTCTACTGTGGCAAAACTGGCCAAATAGAAGAAGGAAAATATTTACAAATACACACTTCCCCATTTCCTCAGTGTCCTCTAATTATTCAAGTCTGTCTCCACTTCAAAGTGGCCCATTGGCTGATTGAAGCTCGTTACGAAAAGAAAATGAGCAGTGAAATTTCATAATGGCTGGCAACATTCGTTAGTAGAAGATCTTGAAGATGGCGTGTGAGTGTGTGTGTGTCTCTGTGTGTGAGAGAGAGAGGAGAGTGTTAGCTTGTTGACAAGATGCATCAGCGGGTGTGTTTTGGGAATTTTTGTGAAGGGCAATGATAAGTGTGTGGATGGATGCAGCAGACTCTGTGTACACAGATGTGTATGTGTTTGTGCGTGCATTCTATTACTTTGTTTAGTGTGTGAATTAGTGTGCATCCCCTTTGCAGTGTCCTTGTTTAATGCATGTTTGTTACTGTCTGTATCCGTGTGTGTGTATGCATGTGTGTGTGTGTGCCCTTTCGATTACCCTTGAAATACGATGCAGCTTTGACTAAAAGGTCAAAAACTCCTTGTGGAGTACAGATGTGAAAATTCCTACCAAAGTACCAAATGCTCGAGTGTTCAAATGTAATGAGTCCCAGTCCAGTCATTTCAGAACATGAGGGCAAGTGGCGGATAATTTCACTCTGCTTATCACCAGTTTGAGATTGCAGTTTCGGTTTGAAATGCAACCAGACTGTGACAACATTTAAAGGGCTATTCCTGTCAAAAACTTTGTGAAAAAGTTGTGAATGGCCTCAACGTTTTAAGCATTTGATCTTCCACTGAGAAAATGCATGCTGTTCATTAGTGGCTGCAGTTTGTTTGCCTATATTGTCAGCCATTAGAGGCTACAGATTCTAATATTAAAGAATTAATGTGTAACATGTAAAATCAATGTTGTTCCCACTGAAGCATCTAAGGAGATTTCTGCTAAGCGACTCAGACCAACCATGTGTATGTTTATGCACAAACTGAAAACATGTAAAATAAGTGGGTGTAAATGTATTATGTGATGATTAAATCAGGAATGAGTTATATATTAACAATCTGCATGAAGACAAAAGGGTTTCATAAAGACACTGATGCATTTCATGTTTGCTTTTCTTTCATGAAATGGAATGATCCTTTCAGGTCTTTAATTGAGAAAATATGTCTTTGCAAATCTCTGAATACTTATTCACCAAAAAAACTGATGAATTTTAAAAATATTTTGTTTTTTTTCTTCAGAATCATGAAAATGTAATGGTGCAGAGATATGACACTGTTACCAGAAGGTAACAATATGCTTTTGCTCTCTGGTGTTCTGACAACAGTCTTATTCTGTGATCATCTCAAACCAGCAGCAGCTGCAGGAGCTCCTTGCTCCCACACAGCTGGCAGTAAGCATGTGTTTTTTACATTCAGTAGAAGAAGACAGATTTCCATTTGTGCTGAAGTGGCAGAGCAGTTCATAGATACAAAGATATGCATACAAAGTCACATCTCATTAGATTTCTCACAGCTCCCTCTGGAGCCACAGAAGGCTTTACACAACCTTTTAAAACATATGAAATAGCATTCTTCAGCAAGTGTAAACAGACTTCCTTGTACAGTATTAAATCCCTCCATAACCAAGTGCTTTAAATACCTAACAATGCAGGATGCCAGCCCCAGTATGAAAGCTTTCCATGCTCAACAATCAAGTGTTGTTCCTGTTGCCTCTCACCTAGTTTTCACCCTTCTACTAATTGAAATAATGTTGTCAGCACGCATCATCCTGGCATTGCTTAAGTTTTCCCTAAGACCTTTTTGTCAAATTTGCAAAGCAAATTATGAGTATATAAATTTTAGGCTTTTTATATTTTTTGTTGTTTTGTCCTTCTCCTCTTACAGGAAACAACTCAGAATCAGAGGGAGGCACCTGGAAGTTGCGCTTTTTGAAATTCTCTATCAAAACCATTCAATTCTCAGTTACAGACCCCAGCTTTATGTATTTAAATGGAATACTTGTGGCAGCACGGTGGCACCGTTGCCTCACAGCGAGAAGGTTCTGGGTTCAGGCCCCACCTGGGACCTTTCTGTGTGGAGTTTACATATTCTCCCTGTGCTTGCGTTTGATTGGTGTCTCTAAATGGCCCATAGGAGTGGTTGTTCGTCCATGTGTTAGCCCTGTGATGGATTGGCGACCTGTCCAGGGTGTACCTTGCCTTTGCTGGCTGGGATTGGCTCCACCCTGTGACCCCATTCAGGGATTCAGCAGTAGAAAATGACTGAATGAACGGAATACTTGTGCGATTAATTTGTTTTATCCTGCAGAGTTCTGCTTTTGCAGTTACGTGCAAACATATTTATATTCTTTGTTTCCCTCAAGCAAAAGCTCTCACTGACCATGAGAGCATGCACATACTGTATATTAGATGATTAAATTCATCTTTTCTAATCCACAACACAGGTAGAAGTTGAAGAACTGAAATATCCAAATAACCTTAGCTAGATTGCTCATTTGATCTGAGATATGTTTAGTGACATACAAATAACACCTCCCTGGTCTGTAGCAGGCTAGCTGCAAAGAATAAATGTCCATGGTAACTTATGTGCCACTGTAAATAGAAATTCCTGGCTTATCTGCTATCTAGGTTTTGTGAAACAGCCCTCTGGCGATAAAACAGTAAAAGCTGACAGTGACACATGTCCAGACATGTTGATTCAGAGTATTAAAATTGGCATTTTTGACATGTTTTGAATACTACTTTTTATAAACTGACACATAACTATAGAAAATACAGATTCTTCCACTCAATTATTCTTAAACACCTATATATAACCACCAACACCATGTGTTTTGAACAGCACTGTACATGATGCATCATTTAAACACCATCAAAACATCTACAGGAATGTGCAAAATGCAAGCTACATTAGATTTATCAAGTGGCTGACTCAGTCTGATACAACCTGCCTGCCTGGAGGCTCATTCAGCTAAGAAAGACTATATAATACCATATAAAGTAAAGTTTTGTTTAAAAACTGCACTGCTTAAAAAGAAAAAAAATGTCCAAATGGTTGGTAACTTAAACATAGGGCAAATACAGTAGCTCTCATTGAAAGCAAAACTTTTGACAGCCTGTAATCTTAGATTACACCGAAGCTGTGTTACAAATCAGAATATGATATTCAGCAAATTTTAATATTTGGTTTGACAAATGTTGTTGACTATTACTTGCACGCCTCTATTAGGAAAATAACCCTTTCTTCATAATCTATAGTAAAAACTGCTGTTTTTTTTTCTTTTTTTTTTGCAAAACGTGTTTTTTTTCACAAGTGTAGCAAATCTGTGCAGCAGAGGGAGGGTTACAGAGTAATTCTTTGGAGATCATTTACAGCCATACTCCCCTCCAACTCAGGGTGGTGGGGACAGAATTACTTGTATTTTCCAGGAAATATCATAGCAGAAATGCTCTTAAGAGTAATAAACTTTCCACCAGCACCAGACATTTCCCAAGTTTTATGATTCCAAAACCTGAAACTGCATTATTTTCAGTGAATGAATCCACATTGCTTTCTCTAATGTGTTCACATGCTGACCCCTGGACTGGAAGTTACTGACTGGAGATTAGAAGAAGAAGAAGAATCTGCTTCATTGTCATTGTAACGCATACAACAAAATTTTGTTTGGAGCTGAGGGCCCAGGCCGCTGCGTGTGTAAGCGTAGCCATTGCGGGCAGCTTGGGGGTTAAAGGTCTCATTGTTATCTGAGCATCAAGCTTAACTCAAAAGGAAAACTGTAGAGAACTCCAGAGGATTCATTTTTATGACTTATGCCAGCCCTAGCACAGAACAGACCTAACAAGTTCTCATCTTCCATCTCACAGAAAACATTTATTTAGGACACAGGGATTCCAAAATCAATGTTAACAAAGTGCATAAATCTTATGCAACTTAGGTAATAATGACCACTGATGAATTTCATGCTGTTCAGTCCAACTTTGATCACTCCGGGACTGTCATTAGCGGAAATATGAAAAACTAGCATTTATTAAACCTTCCAGTGAAATGCACAGAGGAGTTAGAGCTCCCCTTGTGATCAAACTGTTTGAGTCATCTCACAGTATCAATTTCTTTTAACCATGATTTTTAAAAATTATTCTGTTGGGTTTTGTTCTGGAGATGTGTGAAGGCCTCAGTCCTGGCCTTCACCATGTGAGGACCTAAACCACCACCAGCCATGGACTTGGGTGGGTAATTCATATTAGACATACACAATTGATCAATGAGCATGCACGTCTGATTAATTTTGTATTGTTAAGGTTTACCTTTTCTTTTGAGTTGCCATGTTTCCTGGTCCATGGATGGGGGGGGCGGTT
>NW_018128095.1:972091-975315 GCF_001952655.1 Monopterus albus
TTTGGCCAGCCAGTATATATGTTCCCCTGTGTGTGTGTGTCATTTGCTAGGTCAGTTGGCTTTGTTGAGGTATTAGACAGTTCAGTTTGCTGTAGTTTGAGTTTCCTTATCTTTTGTTGATCTCTTTTAGGGCCCAGTTTATTTGATGTTAATTTTGTATTTTTCTTGCTTTTGGGTTAATAAAAACCCTTTATTTTGAACTTTGGAAGCTGTGTCTTTTGCCTTACTGCTTGGTCCCTGACAGGCTGCATGGTGAAAGAGTGGTTAGAGCTTTCGCCTCACAGCAAGAAGGGTCTAGGTTCGAGCTCCAGCCAATCCAGTGCCTTTCTGTGTCAAGTTTGCCAGTTCTCCCTGTGCCTGTGTGGGTTCTCCCCGGGTACTTCTGCTTCATCCCACAGTCCAAAGATGTGCAGTTTAGGTTGATTGGTGATTCTAAATTGGCCGTAAGAGTTTGTGTGGGTGTGTATGAGTGGCTGCTGGATTGGCTCGGGCACGCCCAAACCCCTGTCAGGATGAGCAGTATAGATAATGAATGGATGGATTTTGTTCTTTTGTAAGGCTGTAACTTATAATGTATAAGCTAGGATGTATTGATGAGCAGAAGTTAAGAAAATGATTCTGTTGGTGTGAGAGTGAGTAGTCTGTTTTCTAGTGGATCTTTGTGTGAAGCTGCATGTGTTGCGACGTGATTGGCTGATGGCAGAGTAGATGGCTGCAGCTGCTTGGACCATTTGTCAGTATCCTCTGGGTTCCTCCTCCGGGAAGGCCGGGTTACAGCAGTCCGGGAGCAGCAACTTCTGTCCTCAGCTTCCAAACCTGTGTTTGTGACCTATCATTTGACAGTGTGACTTTCCTTGTACATAGTATGTACATAATAATTGTGGTGTTTTGTCTTGTAAATAATCACTGAAGCAGTAGGGGTGAAGTGCCATTTTCTTTGGAATTGTTTTCTCCTGTTTTTTTTTTTCCATTAATTTAGGGAAGTCAGGTTTGCCCAGTGTTTTTTTGTCTGTTTGTTTTTTCTTTTGTTTGACATAAGTCAGGAATTATTCAGCACCTTTTAGAGGTTCATCCTGAGGTATCTTTTTGTGTTATCTCACTTGGTTCACTTATTTTTTTAAGTAAATCTTTCACTTATTTGAAACTTCTAGTTCCTGTTTTCTGGTTTGGAAACCATGGAAGGAAATAAAATTTCATGTGTTGCACTCCAACGGATGATGCGCTGGAGATGAGAGGTTAATATAGTCCTGCTGCTATAAGGCTTAGTGTGTCCATATTAAGCCCACTCTTTACCCTCAGGGACAAATAAACAGGGAACATGACAATATCATCTTCTTTATAAGCCTGTATTTTAAACTCATATTTACAATAATAAATCCCTCTTTTTTATCTGCTGTTGAATCCATCTTCCCAAGCATCAAGGGGAATAGTTAAATTCTGTATCTGACATTAGCATTACTTTATCTTTAATTGTCAAAAGCAGCAGGGCCTCTGTGAAAGAAGTTTTTAAAAAAATCAACTTTGTCATATTTTTGATTTTGTGCTTTGTGCAGTACAGAAAACCATGTCTCAGACATGTCCTCAGCCCATTTATAAATACAAGACATACTGATCGTGGGTCCTTGAGTGGGTGAATGTTTTGACTTGATAAATAAAAGTATCTCAAACTCCCTGCAGAGGTTAACCTTTTTTAATGACAATTATGCAATAAACACTTCAAAAACACAATACTTGAGGTGATAATTAAGCCTATTTGTTTTATTCCCTCAGACCTCTTACCTTGTTTTACCAGCATTTTTCTACTATTGACCTCACAGAGACACAGGTGGGAATAGCTGCAACAAAACATTGCCATTTCTACCCTCTGAATTGCATTTGTGATTAAGAATCATCTTACTTGTTTCCCCCTTATGCCTTGTTACTGGTTCCCATGTCAATTATTCTCTCTTGTAATTCTCTTCCTTATCTTGTGTTTTTAGTGAACATATCTTGGTGCAATTCTCATTCCCTTTGCTGATTTTTGCTCGAACTAATCTCCCCTTTACAAACACAAACACCCATGTTCTCCTCCACTTCAGAGCAAAAGAGAGGAAATTAGCTGAAAAAAATAGCTGCTCTGTACTATTTTTACCTGTACTAATCTCCTCTTTCCAACTATATTCCTCTCTATTATTATTATTTAAAAAAAAAATTTGCTACTTATACAAACCCACTTCCTCCGCTTCCACCCCTCTCCTCTCTATAACCTGTGTGCAGAAGGAAATCAGTCAAAACAAAATAATGTTAAAACACCAAATCTAGCTCCAATTAGTGGGAACTGGTGTTTTTCCTTTGATGTTCTATGTAAAAGTAAAAGGGGGAAAAAGATTGGAGACAGATGGAAGCTCATTAAACATCTGACGGAGGCGATAGGTGGGCTTTTATAGGCTTTCTTAGACAATTAAAACCAATGTTATTCCCACCCTGATCTTCTGCCACAACATGCACATTCATTTAAATTATGCAATATGACCTGGTAAACTGAATTTTATTTATTTTAAAATGTTCTGTTCACTTAAATCTCTTTGTCATTGTTCATTGTTTATTTATTTTTAATGAAGTTTTTTTATTATAAATCATTTTTATTTTACCTATTGTATTGTAATTGTTAGTTTCAGATTTCTTTACTATCTGCATCTTATTATAAGCTTGTCAGTCATCAGTGAAGCGGTTTGAATTGCAGTAAGCTGCACAAGTACAAATAAGCTGTTTGTTTAAATGAGCTCCTCTTTTGTAGATTTAATTTCAAACCATTAAAATTACCATTTTAGCCCATCAGTCTACACTCAGTAACCCATAAAGCAAAAATGCTTTTAGAAATTCTTGCAAATGTATTCAAAAAATAACCCAGGTCTCTCATTACCTCCACTATGGAGGTTATGTTTTTGGTTGTGTGTGTGTGTGTTTGTTGGTTAGCAGAATGACGAACAAACGGTTGGATGTATCATCAGTGTAGCAAAAATAACTACAGTACAACAACAACTAACACTACAACTACACTACAAGGAATATTAATAATTAATATTCAAATACCTCATTAGATTAGGGCACAAGATGGTTATAGTTCCATCAAACTGTTGTACCCGGTACTTTTTACCATACTGACTCTGAGAGACGAGACAGTCCAAGTAACTACAAAACAGTGCTGATTTATTCCATGAACACAGGTAAAAATTAACATTACA
>NW_018128095.1:975408-1015189 GCF_001952655.1 Monopterus albus
TTGGGCTAACCCCATACTACACAGAAACGTCAACCAGGACGTCTCTGTTGCCAGCTTTGCAGCTGGCCATAGCAATAGTCAAAACATGAAGCAAATCAATGTGCATGTGTGTCTGTTGATTAAGTGGTGTGTAGCTAAAAACATTCTCACACGACCTCTAGTAACATGTCGTGACTTAAACATAAGAACATATTATGGCTAAGGCTACAGTTATACACGTCATAATAATAATATTAAACACCCTATCTGCTGACAGTCATCAACTTTTTTCTCTAGTTATCCTTGACCAGATGTACCCTGTAGAAACTCATAAGCATGACTAAGCATTTAACAGTCTAACTAGACATCCTATCTTCACTAAACATTTATAATGCATAAAGTATCTATCCAATTTCTATCTGACTATCTAACAAAACTATTAAACAAAGTATTAATAAACCCTGGTGCCCTGTTTATATGTACTACACGTTCCCTCTGTCCAACAGGCCCGGACAATCTTTATGGATTCATAAGTCCACATCTACAAACAATTTTGCACTGCTTGCACCTCTCTGTCTCAGAGCACAGACTGTAACTTGCGTAGGAATGACTAACCTGTGACGTGTGTGCCGTCCTGAGATTCGCGCCGCTGACGCACTCCTCCACTATATCCGTATTAGCTTGGCTCTCCCTGCGGTAACCAAAACATAATAAATTACAAATGTGAACCACTATCTAACACTCCCAGAGCACATTTTATTATCAAACAGACTGTATTTTACATGAATTACCAACCTGTGACCGGCTGTGCCATTCCTGAGACGCGCCTCGCTGACGCACTGCTCCGCTCGTTTTACACGTTATTTTGGCTCACCCGAGAGTAATGTTTGTTTGCTTGTCTGGTTGAGCTGGGGGTTGGGGACTGGTGTGTGTGTGTGTGTGTGTCTGGAGGTGTTTTGGGCTGTTTGTGTGTCAATTGGCACTCAAGCGGCTGGCTTCAAAGGGTTTAGTGTGAGGCCAAGTGGCCTTTAGTATTGCTGGTCTTTTTAGACCCGAACAGCACATGTGTAACCTAAATGCACTGGGGAAGTTGCGGTGGTCCTGCATCACAAATTTCTTCAGATTTGTGTTCTTCACACAAAATGAGGCAAGGGCTTCAAATTTAAGCCCCCAAAAATGTTTAGAAATATATTTTTTCTTAAGGTGAAAAATGAATCCGGGTCTGACAGACCCGAACAGAACACTTAAATCAGTCTGAAGGTAATGAATTCTACAAGTTCAAGGGAATGTCTGTCACCAGGACAAATATCACCTAGATCTGATCCAGATTCTGGATCTGACAGCCATTTAAAATTAATATTGAAAACCCCATTTAACTAATATTTTCTGCCATAACCTGGCCTATAAGATGCACAGTATAACTGCCTCTCATACCCTAAAAGATTATCCAGATGTGATCTGGATCGAGGATTTTAGGACACATTTTGTGTTGTTCTGGATCTCACTCTTCACAAAGGACCCGTTTGCGTGAGTGAATACTATGTCTTGGCGGAGGTACATGCACTCTCTGTGTGCACTTGTTTACAAAAGTATTCAGACTCAGTACTTTACAGAAGCCCCTTTATCAGCAGTTACAGCTTGAAGTTCTCTTGGAGAAATCTCTACAAGGTTCATACACCTGGATTTGAGCAATTCATTCCATTCTTCCTGGCAGATCTTCTTGTATGCCTTCAGACTGGATTGCTTGTGTCAAGCAAAAACAGTCAGAGACTTGTTCTGATGCCACTCCAGTGGCATGATTGAAGTCCCTGACTGCAAAGAGGCTTACCCCTTTGCCAGACAATGTAGACATCTTCATATTTTTTATTTTAAGATATTATATAAACAATGGACATTTTGAATGTTGTTTTTACCTAACACCATTTCTAATGTCCCTTGCTTTATGTGTTCTCCTTTCTGTCCTCCTCTCTGCTATTTATTTACTTAGAAAGTTGTTTCTAGTTTATTAATTCTTATTATTAAATGAGTCTAGCTCTTTGGCAAACAGCAGGTCCAGAAATGACCATTGTATACGTTTAACCACTGCACCAGGCAATGAAACTTCTCAAGTTGACTTTGTATCAATATAGGATGCACTCATTGTACTTAGCAAAACACCTGCAAGTCATCATTGCTTGATGTGGACTTTTGTAACACAACCTTTGAGAACTTGTGAAAAGACTTCATAACCCATACTGTATGACAAATTCCAAACAGCTGTCATCTGCTTTTTATTCAAAGTGTTTTCCATCTAGCCACTGGACAATAAAGGTCTGATTGATGGTGTCTTGTAGAGATGGTCATCCTTGAACCCCAATCAAGTTCTGGACACATCTCAAGGATAATTAAAGCAAACAGGATGCACCTGACCACAATTTGAAGTGCCACAGACTCTTAATAGTTTTGTGAATAAATGATTTTCACTTTGTCATCACTGTCACCTTTATGCATCTAAAGTGGTTAGTACAGTGGAGGGAAAATATTTATGTTATACAAATTTAAAATAAGAAAAAACATTTTTGAGTGGTGGGGGTATTTAGGAGTATATAATAGAAATATTTTTAATACCAATAAAAATATGCAAGAATAAATTACAGCATATTACAGCCAAAACAGTTAAAGTTTTCATGTGCATTTGGCACATATTCACATACGTACTGTATTTGCAGTGCATCAAATTACCACAAAGTACTTGCAATGCAGACAACCTTGGGCCTTTGAAGCTCCTAAGGGTTTGAGGCCCATGGGATTTTTTCTATTTTGCACTATTTTGTATTATATTTTAATACAGCCTTGGGTCCAGAGCTCCCAGGGTTGTTCAGAAGGGTTGCTAATAAATTCAAGTGTAAAATTAATTCATAATTCATCATAAATGACCCCAATTAGAGAGTTAATAACTTCTGACTTATTCTGATGATTTATGACTCACCATGTACTGTACATTTTACACGCGTACCACATGGGACCAAATTAAGTCTTATGTTTACCAGTGTGTTAAGCCATATGAAATGTTACAGCTTAAATATACACATCGTAACACTGTATAGAGATGAGTCCAGAGATGTATCTGTATGGGTGTGTGTGATGGTAAGTAGAGTATAGTAAGAACATAATTGAATATGAAGAAGGACAGAGAATAGTAGACAATATTTATAGCCTATAAGAAAAGGTATCAGAAGGGAAAGAAAAGACTGAGGAAGGGGAAAATCAAAGATGAAAAGTGCTATTGCACATCATATGGCATCTCCAGTCTAGCACCAGTGGGTGAAGTCCCACAGTCTGGGTTTTATTACAATAAGAATACAGGCTACCTCTGCTTAAGGACAGGTTAGGTTCAAAATAAAAATTTCTAAAATTCTCTTAGAACAAGGCTAAAAAATAGTCATGCTGAAAATGGTGATTTTCAAACAATTTACGGATTTTCAAACAATTTAAGTCTGAAGTATGTAGTACAGAAATAAAACATTATAGTATACACATACTCAATTAAAAGCAAAAGTAGTGCCACAAAAGTCTCTCGTAAAGAAAGTTATGAAAGAATTATCAATAAAACTGTAGCCATGCTGGTAGAGTTGGCCAGTCCACCACTTTGGTCCAGACACAGATCAATTGTTCATGAGAGTGATGGCACGGCAGAAGAAACTGTCCTTGTGTCTGGTTGTCTTGTTGTACACTGACCTGTATAACACCATCCAGAGGAGAGTTCAAACCGTTTGTGTCCAGGGTGTGAGAGAGATCTTTTCTGCCCTCCTTTTGACCTGTGAGATGTACAGGTCCTCCATGGAGGGCAGGCTGGCACTAGTAATTCTTTCTGCAGTCCTCACTTTCTGCTGAAGTCTGATCCTGTCCTGTTTGGTTGCTGAGCCAAACCAGACAGTGATAGATGAGTAGAGAACAGACTCAATGATTCCTCTGTAGAACTGTATCAGCAGCTTCTGGGGCAAGTTAAACTTCCTGAGCTGGTGCAGGAAGTTCATCCCCTGCTGTGTCTTAGATGGTGCTGATGTTGGACGTCCACTTCAAGTCCTGGAGCCCAGGAATGTGTAGGTCTCCACTGCTGGTACAGTACTGCTGAGTATGGTGGGGTGGCTCAGCAGCACAGGTCCTCTTGTCATCTCTATTGTTTTGAGTGTGATTGACTCCGGGTTGTTGCAACCACACCACAGGGCCAGCTATTCAACCTCCTGTCTGTAGGCTGACTTGTCACTGTCAGGGATGAGACCAATGAACATAGTCTCATCTGCAAACTTCAGGAGTTTAACAGAGGAGTCCCCTGAGCCTGAGCCATTGGTGTAGAAGGAGAAGAGAAGTGGGACAATCACACATCCCCGGGGGGGTACCTGTGCTGCTTGATTGTGTGCTGGATGTGGTTTCTCCAGCCTCACCTGTTATTTACTGTCTGTCAGGAAGCTGGTGATCCACTGACATATGGTGGCAGATACAGTGAACTGTGTCAGTTTAGAATTGAGGATGTCTGGAATGATGGTGTTGAATGCTGAGCTGAAGTCCACAAGAGGACCTGTGAATAGGTCCCTGGGGAGTCAAAGTGTTGACTGCATCATTCACTGAACTGTTTGCCTGGTAGACAAACTGCAGGGGGTTCCAGCAGGGGGTCTATGATGTCCTTCAGGTGGGCCAACACCAGTCTCTCAAAGTACTTCATTACTGCAGATGTCAGGGCAACAGTTCTGTAGTCATTCAGTCCACTGATGGAGGGTTTCTTGGAGACAGGGACGCTCCAGCTCCAGTGGTTTGTTGAAGATTTGTGTGAAGATGGACAGTCGCTGGTGGTGTGTCTAAGGTGAAGTGGGTGAAGGGTGTTAATTGTCACTTTTAAAACCTACAGTAATACACATTGAGGTCATCAGCTAATTGATGGTTCTCTACAATAGGGTGTACAGTTTCCTTTAGCTGGTGATGTTCTGTAAGTCTCTCATCACCAACACCAGGTCACTGACTGAAAACCAGTTTTCCAGCTTTTCAGAGTAGGTCTTATTTGCTACCCTGATCTTCCTTGTTAGTGTGTTCCTGGCCTGGTTGTACAGGATCCTGTCCCCACTTCTGTAGACTCCCTCTTTGGTATGATGAAGGGCTTATTGTTGTTATCATTGCTGTATGTACAGAAGGTTTTGTGAGCACACACATGTCCTCACAAAAGCTGATGTATGAAGTCACATTGTCAGTGAGTTCATCCAGGTCTGTAAATACAGCCTCAAATACACTCTAGTCTCATCAGTCAAAACAGGACTGTAGCTCTGACTTGCCTGCTTGGTCCCTCTCTTCACTGTTTGGACCACAGGCTTTGCAGATTTAAGTTTCGGCCTGTAGGTTGAGATGAGATGGACCATGCTGTGATCAGAGAGTCTCAAGGCTGCATGAGGGACAAAGTGATAGGTGTCTTTTATTACTGTGTAGCAGTGGTCCAATGTGTTTTTGTTCCTGGTGGGACAACTGACGTGCTGTCTGTATTTGGGAAGTTGGTGGATGCTTTGTTAAAATCCCCCAGGACAATGAATGGATGTTTTCATTCCATGTGAATAATCTGCTCAGCCAAGTGTTGCAGTACCTCGCTAGCACAGGCCTGAGGTGGGATGTAAACACTGACCGGGATAAACAAAGAAAACTCCAGTGGTGAATAAAAGGATTTGCAGTTAATGAATGAAGTGCACACACAACTAAGGCTGCCATTTGCAGTGCCATCTTCTCTTTCTTTTCGCATTGTAGCCCTGGACAAAAATTAACTGTATGCAAACAAGTATACACCTGCAGGTATATTTATCCCACCTCACACAAACACAAAGACACTGAGAGTATCATCAAGGGAACATTTAGTGTATTATTTGATTTCTCACTGTCTAAATAGCTTGTGTTTGTGGGTGTGTACTGTACATTGGTGTTTCTGTTTTCACCCACACTTACACACTCCGTGGCTGTGTGTGAATGAATCACAGCGCTAACAGCAGGCTGTAAGTTAACACCTGCATTAATGAATCTTTGTGAGTTCACTCTATATACTGTACATGTCTAAGTGTGAAAGTGAAACTGTGAATGTGTGTTTGTTTTCATGTGCATGCATGTGGGTGTGAAGCAATCAGTATCATGGTGCTAAAGGACTCAGCACATGAATAATGAGGTACAGGGCGAGTCAAAGAGTAGGAGTTGAAAAGAGACAGGCACCCGCACATGCACACACACATTTATCTATACCACCAGCTGAACAGTAAGCCAATTCATAATCTATCTTTTCTTTATCTTCTTTCTCACTCTCCCCCTCTCACCTCAGTCACTGGTTTGCTCTCTCTACCTCTGTCAGCTCTCTCCATCTGTTGCTCTGTCTTCTTCCATCACTCCAAACAGGTGGTGCATTAGAGCACTTGGATGCCACTTTATTTAATGGGGAGCATTTTCTGGAGATACAACCATCATCTAATGATGTGTGTGGGGTGTTAGAGCAAGAAGACTTTACCCCCACTACTCCTTTTGGTGCCATCAGTCAGACTTTATTATTGGCAAAAATGAATCAAGCTGAGGAAACCTGGGGGGCTGAGGCGTGTCTGTGCCAGCAGTGTTTCTGAAGGGAGGGATATTCCATGAAACTCCATTAACCTTGGAATAAAAAAACAACATTACAATGTTTCTAGCTGGCATATGAAATTTAATTGGCTGTCAAAATACAGTGCTGTCTGTTGGACCTGGTTGTTATGACCTAGTGTTTAATGCCCTCTGACACGTAGGAAGACATCACGTCACCTTACATTTACAAGAAGCTCAACCTGCAGGACTACATTTTTACAATATTATACCATTGCACAGTATCAAAAAGTAAAAATTTTTAGCTTTGGAAACTGGTTTGCACATATTTCATAGAAGATATGTATAAATATGACATGGAAGGGAACGTTTATTAATGAGTAAAGTCTGTAGTCATTTATAGCTGCATATTGTAGCTCATTTATATAGCATCACTTAATAGCAGTTTTTCTGAAACTGGATAGACGGAAGCACAGATTTCTGCACAATGCTCTGTTAAAGCTAAAAAAAAACCTATTAAGATAGGGTTGGTGATTCAGAGGTCAAACCTGTCAAGTCAAGTCAGATTGAATTATATAGCACTGTTAAAATCAACAAAAGTTGACCAAAGTGCTTAATAAAAGGTTCCATCCATCCATCCATTTTCTTCCGCTTATCATACGCTTGTCATATGCACAGTTAGGAAATGTGTTTCCCCTGTACAATGAAATTCTTACTTTGCCGTACACATGAATGCCACAAAATACAAACGAAATATAAAATAGATAAATAAATAACACAAAATTTAAGGCACAAAATCTAAGGCACTTTAAGCAGTGCAGATGCAGCAATATAGTAAAAAAATAAATAAATAAAAATATACAAGAATATAACAGAATGTATGCTGCATGGGAGCAGCATGTGCAGCAAAGTCGTTGTGCAATTATGCATGTAACACAAAATCTAGGACACTTTAGGCAGCACTAAATGCAGCAATATAATAAATGAATATAACAGAATGTATGCTGCATGGGAGCAGCATGTGCAGCAGTCAACAGTCATTGTGCAATTATGCGTGTGCAAACTAAATGTAAACAGTACTTCATGCATTTCCTGGTAATAAACTCCTCAGCTGTTTAGGAGTCTGATGGCAGAGGGAAAGAAAGAGTTTTTCAGTCTAGTGGTCCTACATTTCACACTTCTGAACCTCCGGCCAGAGGGTAAAGAAGTGAACAGTTCATGCTGGGGGTAGGTGGGGTCTTTGAGGATGGAGGCAGCTTTCCTACACACCCTGCAGTGGTAAATGCTCTGCAGAGAGGGCAGTGGAGTCCTCGTGATCTTCTCCGCAGTCTTTACCACTCTCTGCAGGCGCTTGCGGTCCATAGCAGTAGTGCTGCCATACCAGACAGTGATGCAGCTGGTCAAGATGCTCTCAATTATGCAGCTGTAGAAGTTGCAAAGGATCCTAGGCGACATTCCAAACCTCCTCAGCCTCCTCAGGAAGTACAGCCGCCGTTGGGCCTTCTTGATCAACTGTGTGGTGTTGAGTGTCCAAGTGAGGTCCTCACTGATGTGGACACCCAGGTATTTGAAGCTGCTCACCCTCTCCACTTCGAGCCCCCGGATGAACAGAGGCCGATGAGTTCTCTCCTTCCTGTGAGGAGAGTTCTTTTTCTTTGAAAAGAGAAGACTAATAAACGGATATTTCACAATGTGAAATTTATTATGCATTAACGTATCAAAATTAGCATTTGCACATGGATCTTCACTGTTTAGGATAAACAGAAAAGACTGTCCTCAACTTGTTGGTATACAGTGTTTGTATGAAAAGGTGTTACTATCTAATTGGTCAAAAACTGTTGGGGAGAAGCCGTGGTTTAGACTTAACTCTCCTGTTATTGGTCCTTCAGTCCGTCCGTCCTCCAATTGTCCTCTCTGCTCCAATGGGTGTGAACAGCGCCCTAAAAAGGGGAGGAATACCTATTCTGTCTTAATTCCTACATAGACACTTGCTTCTTCATTTGTTTCCAACTAACTGCTCCATTTTAGGCATTGCTTTCCAGTTCCACAAATTAAAACTGCTCTGCCTGTGTGTGTGTGTTGGTTCTACCTTTGAAGTTTTCTCCTCTTCCTGGCTTCAGATCTAATCTCTGTTTACTAACCATAGTGTCCCAGTGAACCCTAATTCCCTGGCCTCTTCAGTCAGGTGGTGATAATAAAATAACTGTGGACCCTCTTTGCCAAAGTTGTAAATCTAATGCGATTCAGTGTTTTAGTGAACCAGTCTCTTTGATGTTAAACAGTGCTCCAGTTGCCTAACACTATAAATATTGACCAGTGATTCAGTGAACACATAGGGTGATATGTAACTACATAAACATAATTGTGAGATTAAGGTATATAAACTTATGTATACTATAAAATAAAAACCTTAACTAATTCTATTCATCCTACTTAAAAATAAAAATCACCCTAACATTCCTCATGTCCACTATCATCTCCTTCATCTTGTTCGTGTTGAGGCTGAGATTATTGTCCTTGCACCATGACACCAGACTGGCCACCTCCTTCCTATAGGCTGCTTCGTCCCTTCCAGTGATGCGAGCTATCACTGCGGTGTTGTCCGCGAACTTCAGGATGATGTTGTCTTTGTGGGAGACGACACAGTCGTGGGTGAACAGGGTGTAAAGGATGGGACTGAGGACACATCCCTGTGGGGTGCTGATGTTTGTGATAATGCTGGCTGAAGTCCTTTTGCCAATCCTGACAGTGCCCCCAAAAACAACTATTAACATTTAAACAAAGTGGTGTAAAGTTTAAATTAGACCTCAAACACATTCTTTGGAAAAGCTGAAATTCAAACCCACACCCACTCTCCCATGATATTCATCTGTTGGCAATTACAACCTAAATATTAACCAAACAGTAGATGCACTTTATCAGAGACACTTATTTGAAATCAGAGGCTTTCAGTAGCTGTAATAAACTTCTTTTCTAGTTGCAGGAGGAACCTTTTTGTGATTGGCTTTTGATAGGTAAGGACTGTTAGAAGTTCAGTAAACTGTTTCCTGACAAGCTTGTTGGAAAATCCACACAATATCAGTGTCTCCCTGATCATTTACATGAAGTGAACTGAACTGGATACATTCTTTGTTTAGCTGATGGTGTGAAGGGTTCAAATATGATCTGCCTACTTGTTTGAACTGTGTATATTCCCCATCTGGTCTGTGTTTATGCTCACATGTTGCTTAATGTTGTTCTTTTATAACATACAATGGAAGGTAGGCGTGGAGATGGTGTATACCTGTTTCCCTGTTATCTCACAGTTGAGTTTAAAAATGCAGGCAACAGGAGGATGTAGTGACAACAGAATGTGAGTTTACATAGGTTTTTATGCAAATTATGGTGAACAGAATTGCCCATTTCAATGAAAAAGAAAATCTTCAATTTATCAAAGTAAATTTTCTTGTGTGCATGTGGTGGAAATACTGTTTGTTGTGGGACAACATTTCTTGAATAAATAAAGACACAGTGGTATTGGCCAGTTAAATTTTTGTGTCTAAATGCTTCAATGCATAAGCTAGATTTCTAGTTTTTAATCATCTTGGGTATGAGAATATCAGTTTTTTTTTCTCTTTGTCATGAGTTGATGAGTACAATTTTGCTAGAATTAACCAACTCTTAAAACTTTTTGATGTCACAACTCATAAAGCCTCTTTATTTCACCAAAATCACAAATGTAATCCACACTTTATTTTACTGGGACATTTGAAATACTGACAACTACCAACTTTGCAGTTATGTCTAACAGAAACCCACCCAGACATATTATGAGGAAGAAAAGTGATTACTTCTCTTTTATATGGTGGTCAAGAGTTGACGGTGGGAGAAAATACTATCTTGATGGCAGAAACTCACAGAACTAGCAGTGCAGTAGGTGGTGAAACATGGAGACAATTAAACACCCACACCCCATACATGGATGCATGTGCAGGGGCCCTGGACACACTAACACACAAAGGTCAGTTTTTCACAGATGTGTAGTGACGCTGGAACCACTCTCTATTCCCCACAGTTGGATGTATCTGAGAGAGTTTTCTCTATGTGTGTGTGAAAGGGAGAGTGTGTATTATTCATTTACTGGTAAATGAGAAATATATAGATTTTTATATAATCTAACCTCTGTGCTGCCCTCTAGTCCATTCTATATAAACCATAGTCATTTGATGATACAGTTCAGGTATTACTCAGGTTCTCAGTGCATCCCTTATGCTTGTTGTTATTGTCGCTGTCTAGTGTGCTGATCCCACAGAACAGGAACTGTCCATGGTCCTTACTCTCATTTGCTGCTAAGGGCAAAATCTTTGCTGCTGCTTCAAACTGATGACCAACAGAAGGATTCAGAAATAATCTGCTTGTCACTGTATGTAAATTTTTTTTTTTTTTTGTAATATACAGTAACTTCCTGTTGGCAGTAGTCTTTTGTTGTTTTCTATCATGTCACCTGCTGAGCGTTATACAAAAGACATTTGCTTGTACCCAGCCTATGAGTCAACTCTCTGCTTGGGTCCAAAATGCTCAATGTTACTTCTTTTAGGTAAAAATAAATCCATACTAGGACAATAGACCACAGACTGGGCCAAGGCTGTTCATTGTGCTCTTATTCAGTACATCCTGTTTTGTAGAGCACTGACCCTTTACTAAAAACTACATACATGCCTCAGGTCTTTGTTTTACTTCTATATACTTATGTAATGCACCTGGACATTGCTCATCCTCCTGAACCATATTGGTCATATGTGTTTACAACTTATAATCTTATCATTTTGTATCCCTGTAAACCCGTTACGTAGCTCCATTCTGTGCATGACATCTAACTGTATGTCTGTCTGTTCTGGAAAAGGGATCCCTCCTCTGTTGCTCTTCCAGAGGTTTAGTCCATTGTTTCCTCATTAAAGGTTTTTTGGGTAGAGGTTTTTCCCTTATCTTATTCAAAGGCCTAAAGACAGAAATTCATATGTTTAGCAGATTGTAAAGCCCCTTGAGGCAAATTTGTGCTTTGTGATATTAAGCTATACAAATAAAATTTTACTTAAGCTGACATTGTACTGCTTGTAAACTGTTTACAACAGAGGGTATTAGGGTTATAGGGTTGGTTCAATGGACATCCATCACAAATGGCTGACAGACATCAGGGTGTTAAGCTTGTGCCATGATTTACACAAAGCACAAAGACAGTGTAACTTATTTGCAGAAATTTCCTTGGGGATCAACTTGAACCATTCAACTGATGTTTATGCCAATGTGTGTCAGTCAGAAAGAAAATTAAATAAAATGCTGTCTGTAGCCCTGCATTCAACCACAACGGCATTAGTGTGTCTAGGCACTGATGATGGGTGATCAGACCTGGCTCGGTGTCAAACAGGTTTGAAGTCAGGGTTCAGTGCAGGCCAGAAAAGTTATTTCCAAAACTGGGAAACCAGTTTCCTTATGGAACTTACTTTGTGCAGGAGATCATTTCCATGTTGAAGCAGGACAGGACCTTCACTAAACTGGTGTCATAAATTGTGAAGCACATTATTGTGCTGTACTGTAGTGCTCAACCTTCTAGCTTGAATCTGCTTAAAATTAAGCAATATCTACATGTGATCTCTAGTTACAATTTATGACCTTAGTTTGGACATGAACTGAGTGTTCTTATGTCTTAGCCTATTTAAAGGAGTTTTACAGGGTGATCAAGTAAAAATACTATTTCACAACAAAATTTCGAAAAAGGGGAAATATCTGATAAAAAAATGAACATACTTTTGTATAAAAGCAACAAATCCTCTGCCTGTAGCATCCCAGTCAAAAGATGAAAGCTTTACTGATGGACTGACATTTTCTTGCACTACAAATCAACCTAAGAGCTAAACAGGGTAAACTAAAGGAAAGACAAGAGTTACAATTAAAACTGTTAATTGTACCCATGGCTAAATCAGCTAACTTCACATGCTGAAAATATAAAGTTCATACACATTTACAAATACATAGTTTCATTACCTTGTCACTTTTGACTTGGCCTACTGTCCTCTACATTTGAATATAACCCACAGAAAATGTTCCAGAGGTGTGTAGGACCTTTACTGTCATGGAAACCATTATAAACACACACTCCTGTGTTTTCTGATCCATTAACCCCAAGCTCCTCCTAATGGGCTTTGTTGCCCTAAATGTTATGTCAATTAACGTTTTATAAGAGGACAGTCACAAAAGAAATCTAGTGACCTTCAAATAGGACCTGACTCTTGGAAACCACTGGCCTAAAATGTCAATGTGTGCTGTAGCATTACAGCATGCCGTCGCTGGACCTAGGCATAGTAGGCCAAAGCCACAAAAATAGCATCACATCAAAAGGACATAAAATATATGAATTAGGGTGCCTGCCTGCTTTGTTGCTTTGTATCTGAACAGTGATTTGGACGCTGTATTACCTTCTAAGCTTTTTTGTCATGCTAGTAACTGTATAATAAACACAACCATGCAACTTTATGGATGTGTTCTTTCAGTGGTGGAAAGTAACTCCATCCATCCATCCATTTTCCTCCGCTTATCTGGAACCGGGTCGTGGGGGCAGCAGTCTAAGCAAAGATGCCCAGACATCCCTCTTGGCTGCAAACCGCCCCAGTGCATGCTGGAGGTCCTGGTTTGATGGAGCCAACAGGACAACGCCATCTGCAAAAAGCAGAGACGAGATCCTGTGGTCCCCAAACCGAACTCCCTCCGGCCCCTGGCTGAACCTAGAAATTCTGTCCATAAAAATAAAGAACAGAACTGGTGACAAAGGGCAGCCCTGCTGGAGTCCAACATGCACTGGAAACAAGTCTGACTTACTGCCGGCAATGCGAACCAAGCTCCTGCTCCAGTCGTACAGGGACCGTATAGCCCTTAGCAAAGGGCCCTGGACCCCGTACTCCCGGAGCACCCCCCACAGGGCGCTGCAAGGGACACGAGATAATGCCTTCTCCAGATCCATGAAACACATGTGGACTGGTTGGGCAAACTCCCATGAACCCTCCGCCACCCTGAAGAGCGTATAGAGCTGGTCCAGTGTTCCGCGGCCAGGACGAAAACCGCATTGTTCCTCCTGAATCCGAGGTTCGACTATCGGTCGAATTCTCCTCTCCAGTACCCTGGCATAGACTTTTCTTTCCCGGCTGAGGAGTGTGATTCCCCTATAGTTGGAACACACCCTCCGGTCCCCCTTCTTGAAAAGAGGGACCACCACCCCGGTCTGCCAGTCCAGAGGCACTGTCCCCAACCGCCATGTGACATTGCAGAGGCATGTCAACCAAGACAGCCCAACAACATCCAGAGACTTAAGGTACTCGGGGCGGATCTCATCCACCCCCGGTGCCTTGCCACCGAGAAGCTTCTTAACTACCTTGGTGACTTCAGCTTGGGTGATGGACGAGTCCAACTCCAGGCCCCTGGCCTCTGCTTCCTCATTGGAAGGCACCGGGGTTGAGGAGATCCTCGAAGTATTCCTTCCACCGTCCAACAATGTCCCCAGTTGAGGCACTGTAAACAGTGGAGGTGGGCAGGGCACTGCTTCCCCCAATGTCATCTGCAAAAAGCAGAGACGAGCACTGCTTCCCCCTCCTGAGGTGCCGGACAGTTTGCCAGAATTTCTTTGAGGCCGACCGATAGTCCCTCTCCATGGCCTCACCAAACTCTTCCCAGACTCGAGTTTTTGCCTTTGCAACCACCCGGGCTGCAGTCCACTTGGCCTGCCAGTACCCGTCAGCTGCCTCAGGAGTCCCACGAGCCAACCAGGCTCAACCATGCTTGAAAGGACTCCTTCTTGAGTTTGACGGCATCCCTTACTTCCGGTGTCCACCACCGGGTTCGGGGATTGCCGTCAGGACAGGCACTGGAGATCTTATGGCCACGTGGAATCAAATCGCAGTCTCTTCAGTATTCAAAAACTACTGGTGCATGACGGTAAAATATCAAAGGAAAAGGAAATCTGTGCTGTAGTGGTGGAACTAATTAACAGGTTGTAGACCTCAGGGCAACAATAGGTCATAATATGTAGAGTAATCCTGGCAGGAAGGCCACTAATCAGGTACTGACCATAAAAGCCACATGAGCTAAACCAAACAGAGAGAACCAATAAACTGGCAGCGGGATGAGACATCGGAAGTGATAAGGGCTAATGAATGGCAATAATAAAGCTGGGACAGGAGAGCTAGTAAGAGACAGGAAGTACAAAACAGGAAGTCTCCAGGGATCATGGCAATTTGCTAACCTACAGATAAACTCAAGAGTTACACAAATGTATAAAAACAATTAGTCTCACAATGACTACAAATGGTAGTCTGCAAATAAAATGAAGATTTACAAATGTGTGAAAATTATTTTCTGTGTGCTGTTCTTTAAATTGTATTTACAGATTGCCTGGCATACGGATCACGTTACACTCGTGTGAGGTTTAGAGAGGAAGTTGTTTTTGCTCTGTGATTACATTTCAGTGAATTTTTAATGTTTTTTTTTAAGTTTTTTTTTTTTCTTCAGGCTTTTAGCCTTTATTTATGAAGTAGGTTGCAGAGAGGCAGACAGGAAGCACAGGGTGAGAGAGACCTTGCAACAGAGCTGTCAGTGGTCAGAGTCGGAGCACTGATGTCGCGAACCCCATGGGGGTATATGGTGCGCTGCGCTGTAACCACTAAGGTATGGGGCAGAGGTCTGCAAGTAGCCATTCTCTCAACTCTAGTTGATTGTAGGCCTGCTGGTCAACTTGTGAGGGCAGACCAGTATTTATGTTCAGAGCTCTCATCATTTGTAACAGACCTATTTGCAATTGTTCAGAACTCTTAAAGAAATATTGGTCTGCTGGGATCCGCTCTTAGTCTGACCTGTCACCCAGGACCTGTTTGCCTTGGGAGACCCTACCAGGGGCATATAGCCCCCGACAACATAGCTCCTAGGATCCCTCGGATACTCAAACCCCTCCACCACAATAAGGTGGCGGTTCAAGGAGGGGAAAGTAACTAAGTATGTTTATTGTATTTAGTACAATTTTGAGGTGTCTGTACTTTAGTATTTTCCTTTTGTTACTTCATACTTTGAATTCATTACATTTTAGAGGCAAATATTGTACTTTTTACACCACTACATTTGTTTGATGACTTTTGTTAACTAGTTACTTTTCATAACTACATTAATGCAAAAAATACAGTATAATTATAAGAGCTCATTGATCTGTGGTGGAAAATTCACAAACTTTCAGCAGTAATTCAAATTAAATGTATATAAGCTAGTTAAAACTAGCTCCCCCTTTATCAGCAGTAACATTAAATGTCATGTACACCATAATGCATCAGTCATTATAATACAATTATATGATATACAGGAATGTGAAATGTGCCATTCTGCATAATGAGTACTTTTACTTTCAGTACTTTAAGTATGTTTTGATTCTAATATTTTGGTACTCCTACTTAAGTAAAGAATCTGAGTACATCTTCCACCACTGTGTTCTTTCAATCTTATCCTGACAATTGGCTTGTGCCAGACATGTCTCTTGATGAGTATAGCCCCAAAATAGAGTAGAGCAAAGTGTGAAGTTTGTGTGTGTTTAACTAAATACTTCAGGCCCATTAGGGGGAAAAAAATATTCAGAAAGCAAATTGAAGTCGGTCCAAATTTACCACAGAGATTTGCCATCTGAAAATTACCACAGAGATTTACCATCTGGTAATTGCTTTGTGTTGTTTCAGATTGTGTGTCCAACACACAGCTACTGGAGTTTTTGTTCTTATAAAACATTATCTTTTCATTGTCTATGTTTGTATATGTGCATGCATGCCTGAATATGTCTACATCTATGAGGTCATATCTCTGTGCCATTAGTCTCCAGACACCAGTGGGCTGTAGTTGCATGTGTGTGTGTGTATTCATGTGTGTGTTTCAGACAGCGCTTAATTGAATAGGAGGTAAAGGCCATGGTGTTCCCTTATGGTGCAGACTCTAAATGTGGCCTCGCTGGTGAGCAGCCGAGGGGAAATCGAGCTTAGAGACGCAAATGGAGAGAGAGAAAGAGGGCGAGATGACTATAAATTTGACATTCCTCAGAGAGTTTGAATTGGATGACTGACAAAGAATGAGAGTGTAGCTAAATGTGGGCTCCCCAATGAGATGGAATGAGCTTTAGAGAAAACGGGAACGATGAAAAGAGAGAGAGAGAGAGAGAGACACGAGTGTGTGAAAGAAAAAATAGGACAGAGTACGAGTGTGTGAGAGCAAGATGAGGAGGTCGAGGCAGGAGGTGGAGAGTGAGAGGATTAAAAAAAAATAGAGAAACACAGGAGGTGGGGAAATTCTCTGAAGAAGACAAGCAGCTTTTTGGCAGCAGGAGCTCATGAATTAGAGGGTGTAAATCAGAGGCTCAGAGAGGAGCAAGAGACAGCAAAAATGAAGAGAAATAGAGAGCGAGATAAGGGGCAGAGAACCAAGTCAAGCAGTTAGTGTTGAGCACATCGCGCAGGGCTGAAGGTTCATGCACTGCCTCTCTGTCATTGTCTCTCTGTTCATTCATCTCCCTCCCTTTCCTTTTATACTCCCAGCCGACCTGTGTTTGTCATAGAGATGTGACACAAATAGTTGGTGTACCGTAGAGAACAGCTGAAGGCAACTACTGTAAACACAACATGTCTCTCTCTGGATATGTTCATATTTATTCTCTTGGCTTGTTACATTTTTTTTCTGATTTCCTATTATTTCCCATTCAGTTTTCGTTCATTCTTTTTTCTGAGGTACAAGTAGTGAATACAAGTACACTTGTGTACAAAAGAAAAAAACCTACTCTGGATGTTGAGGTTGAAAGTTCAGTCTTGATCTTGGTAACAACATTCTGACAATTAAACAAACAAATAAATAAATTAAATAAAAATAAACTGTCTTAATGCAAGGCCCCCTTGCTTTGTGTTTATAAAGCTTTCAACCACATTTTTGGCCTTCAGTGGATGGAGATAGTTTAGGTGTTATTACAGTGTGAAATATGGCGGAAAGTTTCAAAAATCACATACATACACCTTGCCATAACTTGGATGAGAAGAATGATATGTATTAAGGAAATATGAAGCTACAGCCAACAAAGAGTTAAGAAAATGGAAGTGGATCAAACAGCAAGTCTGGCTTTGTCTCAAGCTTACAAAAGCTCACCTACCAGTGCCTGGAACTCATTAAATATCATGCTGCATCTTGCATGTTAATCAACTCAACTCAACTCAACTTTATTTATGTAGCACTTTACCACAGCCACAGCTGACCAAAGTGCTTAACATACAATACAAATCTAAAATTGTAACAACATAAAAATAAAAACAATAAAACATACATTTGGGTCCAATCAAGGAATTACCCAATCTGAAACAGTCTCAGTCCTGTCCAAACGCCAATGAGTACAAATAGGTCTTCAAATATGACTTAAAAATGGGCAACAAGGGGGCCTTCCTCATAGAAAGAGGCAATGCATTCCACAAATTTGGACCCACCACAGCAAAAGCTCTATCCCCCTTAGTTTTCTGCCTAGCCCTCGGTGCCTCCAGAAGAAGCTGATCAGCTGATCTAAGGCACCACGACGGATTATACGGACATAAAAGTTCCGTAAGATAAGAAGGTGCAAGCCCATTCAAGGACTTATAAACAAATAAAAGAATCTTAAAACAAATCCTAAAATGCACAGGAAGCCAGTGAAGAGATGCCAGAACTGGAGTTATGTGGTCCCTCTTATGCCCCCCTACCAATAACCGTGCGGCAGCATTCTGAACCCTCTGGAGGCGGGCAAGACCCGATTGACTGACTCCAGAGTACAATACATTGCAGTAATCCATGTGAGATGTAACAACGCATGGATCACGTCTCAAAATGCTGCCGCAACAAAAAGGACTTTACTTTCACTAACTGCCTAAGAGGATAGAAAAAAACAGATTTTATGACCGCGTTTATCTGGCTTTCCATTGTCAAGTTGGAGTCTATTTTAACACCTAAGTCAGTGATCACTGGTCACACATACTGCCCCAAGAACCCTAAGTCTACTGGGGGAAGGTCATCAGACGTATTCAGGCCAAACACTATAACTTCGGTTTTGGCATCAGTCAAACAAACTTAATTTGTATAATACTTTAAATACAGGTTACTGCAATTCAGAGTGTTTTACAAAAGACTGACAAGCTGATAATAAGATTGTATAAATGTTAACAGTAAACCATTTTGAGGCTAATGCACAATTTGTGCTCCATTCGAGCACATTTAAAATGAACCAAAGAATGGGTGAGCATTCCAGTGGAAGTTCGGTATTCAAGTTAAATAATGTTTAACCATTATCTGGCTCCAAAGAGGGGCATTCTCAGGCCATGCTATCATAAATCTTCAAATCCCTACAATAAGAAACACCATTTTCCAGACCTAACCTAATCTAAAATGTGCACACAATGATTTACCCTAAATCCTAGCCTCACCCAAGCAAAGATCAGATATTTGATGACTTAACACCCATATTCTGCATTGTACTTGATCAGACTATATGGTGACTGGACCAACTGGCTTGGTAGGCAATCACAACTTGGAACCAGGCCCACTCAATTGTCTAACCACCATCACTGTTCTACCAAGACTGTCCATCAGAAGAAAACTATTATCAGCTATACTAATAAAAATTCTGTGTGTGTGAGAGAGTGAAGGCAAGTCTACAGGGTCATCAGTTGGGCACCTTCTCACTAACTGGTGGTTTGGTATTATTTTCACCTTTTTTAAAATGTATTTTAACACATCTAAAACAATGTTTTTTCTTATTTTGTCTTAACAAGTTTTCTTCTGGTTTTAATGCTTGTGTTTTTAATGTCATTATTGTTTTTCTCTGTCAAAGTAAAGCAATGAATTGGCTTGCATATGAAATGCACTATTCTATATAAATAAAGCAGCCTTTCCTTGCTTTGCCTGTCTTGCTGAGTTGGGCCCACAACACAGATAAGGCTTAACAGTGTGTTCCATTGTCCCAGAACCACCCCCATCTCAATCTGCTCCCACACACCCAACACGCTCAAGGACATCAATGGCTGTACTTTCCTGCAATAGGGTGCGGTGCTTAGCTTGTGTCTAAACTCCAGGCGCAAAGTGTTTTGTAGTTTTGGTGACCAACCAGGCATTACACGGCACATTTTGTAGGGGGCACAAAATACATTATTTAGAGGGTGCTGGCTTTGATTAAACAAACCAGATCCTCTCGTCCCATTTAAAGAGCATGGTGAAAACATGACTGACTGATGGCACTGATGTCAGGACATGAAAACATATGAGAGGAAAGATTCTGTCCCTGTATCCTGCCAGTTATGTGCTCCATCTCTAGACTGATAGTGACAAAACTATTTATGTAGAAGTACTGCACATAAATATTCATCCAGTAATCTGTTAATATCACTGACTAGCTTTTGTGCATGGAAGAAAGAAAGTCTCTGGTCCTGTAACCAGCAACAATTACATAGTGTAATTTACTCACAGCTGAGTCCAGTGTGTGAAATCCACAGGGGTCTCACATGTAACTTTATAAATGTGTTTATGGTGAAACTGACTGTGGTCCACCAGAGCTCACAGCCAGTAGATGTGTCGCCCACCTTATCTCCACCTGCTTTGAAAGCTGATCAAACCAGAATAAAATGCAAAAACAGACACAATGTATATCCCAGTGGTAGTAACAAAGGTATGTCTTTGTGAAACTTGTTTGTTTGAAGAAACTGTAACTTAACAGTGACAGCAGTCACAGTGAGGTCGGACTGACTTTACCTGCTGTGTAACAGGATTAATGGCAATGTCTGCAGGGTGTTTGTTATTTATCTTGGCTCATGAGCTGCTTTCAAGTGCTTTCAATTCAATTCTATTTGTATAGCACCAAATCATAACAAAAGGACACTTTACAAAGTAAGGTCTAGACCTACTATTATTATTATTATTATAATAGAGGAACACCCAATAAATCCCCCTTGAGCAAGCACTTGGCAACAGTGGGGAGGAAAAACTCCCTTTAATGGAAGAAACCTCCGACAGACCCCTTGGTGGGTAGCCTTCTGCCTCAACCGGTTGGGGTGAATGGATAGAGGAGAGAGAAAAGAAGAAAAGCAACAAGACACAGCAAACACAACAACAAACAATCATACCCTGGGCAGTCTGATGTGGCCGGTAACTGCTCATCCTTGTTTTTTGACTTATCTATAATATTACAACAGTGAATTAACATCTTAGACATGACCTAAAGCTCAAAAAATGAAGTGTATGTATGTTCCAGTATTTCTATGCATAAGCAGCTCGGTTTATACACGTCTTGCAAACTCTTGCTCGGAAGACTTTTTTTCTGATAGTTTAGGGATCTCCTTGAATGGACATAAAATCCAGGCAGTTGTGCATCATCCACCACTACATTGTAAATGTGGTATTTTTTTGACTGCACCCGTCAAAAAAGTAAGTAATCTCCAGGCAGCTGTGTGTTCACATGAGCTTGCCTGACATCAACTGGTGCCATTGATTGTAAAAGTGGAATTTTTAGACTGTCTGTGTTTTTGTGAATGTATTTTACCTCCTGCTGCTGCACTGTGACCAGAGGATGTGGAGAAAAACACAGGGCCTGAGGTTACTGCATGTCCGGGAATGCTCCTGTACAGGGACACATTGTTTGACCTGACTGGGTCTAACCTACAAGCAATCGGCCTGTGAAGCCCCCGTGACAGTGAATGATCAGTTAATTGGCTTTTTAAAGTCTATATGAGAACATGTTAGCAAAAATAGCCTTTTTACTATTTACTCCCAGCAGATACCAAGATCAGCTTTCATTTTAGTTCTGTTTTGGTCTCATTTTAGCTGCTAGCTGAAAATACAAAATCATGAACTCTGTTCATAATTCTTTTTATCACACTAAACAATCCTTTTCACATGTACATGCACGTTTAATATTTTGGTCATATAAAAATACTATTGACATCAAATTGTGGCACTTTAAATTAAATCTTTGATTAGCTTCATTCAGTCTGGCACAGGTTATTGTGATTACATGAAAGAGAGCAAACAGCAGAAAAAGCTGTATTTGCTAAAATTTTATTATACTCATCAACAAAATACTGTAAAGCTGCCAGTCACCTCTTTACTTAACCAGAAGATGATCAAACTGATTATTTATTCTACATTATTAGGTGAAAAATGTAGCCTCAGCTCTGACTCAGGTTAGATTTTTCACTTTGTGTTATAAAAAGCCTCCAACCAGGATGGCCCCTACTTAGGATTCAGACAAGTGCTTGGGGGGGCTCTTGGCTGCCAAAGAAGATGCAAGGAGATGATGGTGGCTGGCTGAATTTGTCTGTGTTGACAGAGGAGGACAGGAGAGTGGGGAATAAAGGGGGGACAAGAGGAAGAGAGAGGGAGCAAAGAGGTTTCAAAGTTTGACTGTGTCACTACATGAGTGTCTGCCAATATCTGCATCTCTGTCCCATCCACTTGTTTCCTCAGCTGTACATCCAATCCTCACCTGAGTGAATAAAATTAAAATCAAATGTTCAGAAATAACTTCAGTAAAGGAATAGGACAGAAGGAAAAACAGCATTCGTTGTTGCCTCAGCCACCCTCAACAGTATCTTTGTAGTCATATTAACTTTGCCAGCCAGCATTTCAGCATATTAGCTTGCCTGGCCAGTATTTTAGCATTATATCAGCCATGCTGCATCTGCTCAATGTCCCAGCATTTGAATTCCTGTCTGCCCTACCCTCCCAACAACCTTTCTGCTCCCTACGCTGGCCAAAGAAGCATTGTTTTATGGCCAGGAACAGTAAATTACCAGAATTAGCTCTTTCTTCATTTCAGTGAGCATCTTTTATACACATGGGAAGGGGAGAGAGGGAGAGTCTGTCTTAAAAAATCCAGCCAAAAACCAAAACCCTCTAAAGAAAACACAGATTTTAGCACTGGAAGACTGTAAATTGTTTTAATATTGCAATGTGAATGTCTCATTTCTCTCAAATCCTGCGGGGAAAAAGACAGGTAAACGTTCCTCCCCCAGCAACAATAGCAGTTCATTCTTTCAGGCTGAAGGAGGCATTGAGGGATGTGAATGGGGATGAGCTGAGCTCAAAGCATTTGCTGTTAGTGCTGCAGTCGGTATTTAGGATAGCTTACATCTATTGGTTCATTGTCTGGAAAGATCTCTGCATTTATGTGCTAATTTCACAGAAAATCATCAGAAGTTGATTTGATTCTTTTATTATTTTGTTACTTTTTAGGCAAGCAGTAGATGTTACACTCTGATAAATTAGGTAAAATGGCAGGTAAAGTAGAAGATTAAAATTCAGCAGGTAGGTATGTCAAAATACTAATGAAGTGCTACAGTAAAGAGCTCTTCAAGGTGCAGGACACACACTAACATGGTTGAGCTGATTGCTGGTATAAACCCTGGCCTGCCCGACCAAGTTGGATAAAGTCCATTACAATCTTGGTCAGCTGGTGCTTCTCATGAGGAGATAAAATCATAGAGTATCTTCTGATCAAGTCAATGCCTGCTGTTCTTATTAAGATTATCTTTAACATCCTTAGGATATGGCATTGGAATTGGGGCATCTTATGCTCCTTTTTTGTTGTTACCTGAGGTTTTTTGTTTGTTTGTTTACAGAAGTTAGTGAGGACCACACAGTTGTTTCATATGTATATACACACACACTCACTGGCCACTTTATTAGGTACACCTGTACAGTTGTATGTATTTCAATGCAACATTTCCACCTTAACATCTGTGTTTATGAAGCTAAAAACATTTCAGTTTTTGGTGAAAATTCCAAATGTATAAATTAATGAAATATTTATTATTGAGGTCATTATTAAAGCTTATGATGTACTGGACTACATTATATTCAGAGGTGTTCCTAATATTCTATCATGAAAGTAACCATGGGAGGATAAAAATACCTAGAGACACCTCTAAATACACAATAGTGCATCAGTAATAATAATACAATAATATGATATACAAAAATGTGAAATGAGCCATTTTGCACAATGAGTACTTTTACTTTTAGTACTTTAAATATGTTTTGATACTAATACTTTTGTACTTTTACATTTTGTAAACATTTTGAATGCAGGACTTTTACTTATAACATAGTATTTTACTCTGTTGTATTGTTACTTTTACTTAAGTAAAGGATCTGACTACAAAGTCCCAGATTCTGTGATTCAGCTAGAGACTCACTCTGTACATCAGGGAGACCACACTGCTGCTTCGGACAAGGTAAAAGAAGGCGGTGTGTGTGTGTTTATAAATAACTCGTGGTGTGGCGATGTACGAACTGTTTATAAGCACTGTTCACCAGAAGTGGAGTTTTTATTGCTGAAATGCCGCTCCTATTATCTAAGAAGAGAGTATAGTGCTGTGTTTCTCGCTGCTGTGTATGTTAGCCCAAGAGCTAATCCCTTGGCAGCTTTCAGCAAACTCCACAACGTCATTGGCGCGCTACAGATGGCTCATCCTGATGCTGTTTTTATCATTGCAGGTGACTTTAACCACTGCAATCTATGGCCTGTATTTCCCAAATATTGCCAACATCCTCAAGGACCCCACCCACCCCCAGCACGGACTGTTCATACCCCTGCCCTTCGGTCGGAGGCTCAGAAGTGTGAAATGCAGGACCTCTAGACTGAAAAACTTTTTCTTTCTGACTGCCATCAGACTCCTAAACAGCTGACTCAGGATCTACCTCATATAATTCCATCTGTACTGTTTACATACACAGCTTGCACAATTGCACACTCACTGCTGAATATTTGCACTCCACAGCTCCCATGTAGCATATATTCTCTGCATTATATTGTGTTCTTGTTGTATTTTTATTGTGTTGCTTTCACTTGCTGCTTTAAAGTGCCTTACCTTTGTGTTATTTGTATTATGTGTCATCCATGTGGATGGCAAAGTAATAATTTCACTGTACAGGGAAACATGTTTCCTAACTGTGCATATGACAAATAAACACTTTAATTGACTGATTACTTCTTCCACAACTAAATGTACCTTAAAGGGACCCTGAGGTAACTGATTACCGAGAGCGGGCCGGTAGTCTCCATTGAGCCAACTGTGTCTGTTCCAACACCTCCTCCACTTTAGCTTCCTCATCTTCATACAAATTGTGTTTCTTGGTTACAGTGGTGGCTCTGGAAGACAATTCCTACATACAGTCTTTGGAAATTGTGTTAAAGCGTTATTATTGCATAAAACTTTGAGCAGCCAAGTAACTGCACTAGGCAAGTAACTAGGTTACTTGGCACTCGCTCTGTCTCTGTAGTGGACAGTCTTTCTTGCCCCTTCCCTAACCTTCACCATACCATAGTTTTCATGCACAGATATTACAGAAAGCAGGAATTTCAAAAACACTGACACCGAATGTTAATAAATGTTGCACCTAAATTTAATAAGGGATTTCACAACATAGTCCAGTGATGTGGTTGTGTTGCCTACTGTATGTGTTTCCATTCACACTGGGGCTTGACTGGACACCCAATAGTTTCCAAATGCAAGGCTTACGGTATAGAATACTATACTGTATACTATACAAAAAACCCAGAGATGTTGAATACCACAATTGGATGTCTCCATGTCCAGACACACCTTGTCCACATTCTACAGCCATGCAAAAACATCTCCACTTTGCCCAACATACAAATCATGCTCTCAGCTGAAGATATTGTACATCTCTCACCTCTGGTCTATAAAGCTACCGAATGTGAGGCTCCTCTTTAAGCATGGCCCTTCCCATTATGGATCACAGAAACAGCCAACATGTCTTTGTGGTGCTGGGGTGGATTATCTTCAGTAATGAGCAGTCTGCAGTGTCTATAACCTGCTGGGGAGACCAGACATTATTTATACCCAGAGCAAACAAGCCATGTGGGCTCTGCTGCCAAAAGCACCATCCATTTAATAGACAAGTCAAAGAGAGGGCAGGCTGCATACTGCCGCACAGCCAGTACTGCACTGCAGAGCCCTGCAAACAGACTGGGGGACTGCTTAATAAGCTCCATTTGTTTGCAGTGACTATTTGCTATGAGTTTATCGATGAGTGTATTAAAGTCCTAAGGGGTACATCCCCTTTGTAATAAAAGCTGGTTACATATCAGTGTTGCATTATAATAAAAAATAAAATATGTAAAAATAACAATTAGGACAAGGAGAAGATTGAATAACCTTTATGAAAACAGTGGCGAAAAGCCTGTCATATGGTGATCAAATTGGAAAACACACGCCTAAAAGCAGAGTAATAATGCTGCAATTTAGCAAGAGGATCATTTGCGTGTTTGGGGTAAATTTTACAAGTAATAGTAACTCGCATACTCCAATAATCTCATTCTATTTTTTTTTATGTTATCTCCATAGCCATGATGGCATCCCCATCCTTTGTTGTTAGGCCTTAGTCCCAGACACAGTGACACTTATTATTCTTACAAAACAGGTGGTAACAGTTTGGTAACTGCCATTTAGAAAGCTAGTTAGTACAGCATATTCAACATTTCCTTCATTCACTTATGTCTCATGACTGCAAGTTATGTCTATGTGGTCAAGCAGTTCAAACTCCAGCAAAGCACGTAAAAGTGAATGGTGTGAAACAGTCAGTTATTCAGATTGTTCTCTTTTGGATTGTGGTTTTCTTATGACAAATGTCTGGGTCTGCATTCTTGGTCCTTCCTGACCCCAAATTCTAACAGAGATCCCTGGTCTGCAGAATCTGTTTCTCTGAAATCATTCAGTAAAAACAACAAGAGTGTGGTCCTGTCTCTTGACTGAATCAGCTAGTGTGTGTGCTCTTAAGATTAAAATGTGAAAAAAATCTGTTAAAGCTGTTGTGGTCTGTGCTGTCTGTGGTCTCTTGCATTTTTTGATTATAAAATCCTGCAGTGTGTGCCCAACCTGAAACACATGTACAATAGATAGAGTTAGATATCAGTTTTCACCAAAACATCTCTAAACTTCTTTTGGACATTTCACACAAATGTCAGTTAACATAATTCCTCATTCTAAAATCTAAGAACATTTTCATAGTTATTAAAAGAAGAAAATATTAAGTTGGTTTTATAGCTGCCATAAACTTGTAATAGAAGTAGAGCTGGTCTCTTTCCTGCATTCTTTCCTGTGTGTGTCCTGTTGAGATAATGAGCTTAGATAAAGAAAGTAAACACCGTGTGTTCTTTGAGTTCTTGAGGTCAGAGGTGTGAAGCTTATAATGTGTATTCCAACTGTGAGTCATGTCAAAAGTGAAAGCGAAGGACTGTCTTCGATCCACAATGGCTAGGTTAGGTGATCTTAATCTCACATTTGGTGTATAAAGGGAATCGGAGAGTGAGCGCATTAACATACAATGTCTGTAGTTGGGAAACGCCAAAGCAGATATGCTTTCTCACTCCCTGACAATCAAAATTGGGTTATTAATTATTGATATTTTGAATTCATCAGTCTTTTCAGGGTGGTTTCTTGCCTTGGTGACACTACAACATCAATGTGCTTCATGCCACTTTAGGTTTTATATACATATACATTTTTCAAACTGTCAAAAAAAGATTAGAAGAGCACCAGCAACGTCATTCTGCCAATCTGAGTATCATTGGGGTTGCTTTAAAAGCAATGACAACAACTTTTTGGAAACATTTCTCTATAATTAGGAAGATTTGGAGTAGAAAAAAAGGGCTTGGTTGACCGTACCTACCACTAAAATATCTTATAGCATCCACCTTTAAGTAAGGCTAGCAGCATAAGTACAAATATCACTTACCCTTGATACCAGAATGGTATTGTACAGCTTGATGGCTATTGATACACCCTTTTTGAGTGTTTTCTTCACAATGAGTCATCAAAACACAAAACAGATGTAGTCAAGACAAGATTTCTTTGTGTAACCAACAAAAATACCATTTGTCTGGCATCTCCACCATATGCCATGCACTGCCATAAAAATGTTTCTTCAGTAAGTGTTAATAACTGATCTTATTTGTTTCAGGTTGGTTGTAGCTGGCAACTCTAAAGTGTGAAACGTAAGGACATTACACAGCTAAATATGTTTTTTATTTAGTTAGTTTTTTAAAGCACAATCTTATTTACAATTTTTATATCAGGGTGAAACCCATCTCAGCTTTGCCCCTTTGTGTTTTGGCTCTGTGCCTGCTTAGAAGTCCACAGGGACAAGCTGTACAGCTTGGCCTGCTGACCACCCTGAGTTGCTTATTCCTTTAATTCCCAGATTGTTTCTGTAATATCCGGGGATTAGGGTTATAGCCCAGTCCAGTGGCTGCCAATCTCTTCAAAACAGCAGTTCACTTCCTTCAAGCACAAAAAGCTTTCAGTTCTAGTTACTGATCAGAAATGTCACATAAAACCTTCTACATTAGTAAAGGTCAGTAAAAAGATGATAAAAATGAACAGATTGCTTGAATTGTATCCTCATCACCTTCATGTTCAGGACAATTAGGTCAAAAATAAGTATGCATTTGAAACTTTAAGAAGAATTATGTATAGTGAATCAGGGTTGCGTCAGGACGGGCATCCAGCGTAAAAACACGTATCAGATGTCAACATGCGAGTTGTCAGTGTGATGATTCACTGTGGCGACCCCTAAACAGGAAAAGCCGAAAGTGACTTTCATGTGTAGTGCTGTACTAATTTCTGTGGAGCCTTGCAGGTACACTGAATGTTTCCTTCCATCATTACCTGATTCCTGACACCAGCTGGTCCACCTTAAAAAGCTCCATCAAGTCCCACTTAGTCCCTCCTTTTGTTCTCCAGCCAGCCACATCAGCATTGTTACCAGCTGCCACATTTTGGTCTTTTGTTTGCTTTTTGAAATTAATTTATTGGTAACAAACTTGTCTTTTGCAAAATATCCTGTTTTGACTATGTTGCTTCCCCTGAGACAAGATCATATCTATGAAATTCACACTACAGGTTTGGCATCTTCATTTACATTTGACAAAGAAGAGTTTTTACTGTCACAATTCCAGCCCTGGCTGTGTTATTCTGTCACCCAGTCCCTCACCTCCTCAGGGTTTTGTTATTTTCTGGTCATTTCCATATACTGCCTTTGCCTGGACTGTCCCTCTGTCCCCCCTCACCTGACCCTGCGCACTTGCACACCTGCTTCCCATTCCCCAGTCAGTCTCAGGGTATGTATACTGGTCTGTTTCTCCCAGTCCTCTGCCAGCCATAGTATTTAAGCCATTTAGCTGTTTGTGACTGCAAATTTCACCTGCCAGTTTTGGATCTTCTGTTTTTGTTGGGACTTTGCCTGTTTTCCCTGGACAATTTATTTGTTCAGGTTATCTGCCAGCATGCTTTGAACTTCCTGTATCCCTTGCCTGGTTTTGTTCACCTGGACTTTTTGTAAGCTTGTTAACTTTATTAAAGTCCCCTTTCACTGCATCTGCCATCTGTCCCAATGACTGCATGTGGGTCCAATTATCCTGTTGTTTTGAAATTTTAAAAAACCATGACACTTTGTATAATCAGCCTCTTTATGCACTGATGGAATTATTTTCTATTATTTCTAATTGTGTAAAGTACAGTGAAACACTGGATAAAGACTTTACCTTCAATCCAGGGTGCAGATGACATCTATAACACATATGTAACTGCATACTTGCTTAAAATTGTAATGCAATGTTTAATTATTCCTGTAACATCACCTAATGTGATTACCTAAAATGTATTCCTTCAGTTACATTCCCCTCATTAAACATCTTTAGTAGTGATACACAGATTTTTATTAAAGTAGAGTGGTCCTTTATATCTTTATTTAATTTATATATGTATTTGTTTTAGTTTCTTTTTACTTTTTGTTAATTTACAAATAGTTAGTAGTGCAGGTTTATAGATGCAAGCGTGGAATTGTGTTTAAAGATGGCAAAATTCAAAATGTTCAAATGAAGATTGGTTTGAGATTTTCTTTTTTGTAAATTGTCTTAATCACACATTTCTTATTACCTAATGTGAATAAATACATGTTTTAGCCTTTTTTTTTTAAAACAAGCTACTAGCTAATGGGATTTCTGCCCACAAGCTACCCACAATTTAACACATTTCTGTTGCCATAGGAACATTACCGAGTCCAAACCTCAAAGCGGGTGCTTGATAGCCGGAGCAGAGCCAGGTGATGGCTGGCTAAACAGCACAGTTTTACTATCAGATACAGACGGGTGAAATGAAAGGAAGAATTAACATAAAAGGCCGTATTTTGAGGATCCAAAGCATCTGATCAAAATTTATTAGCGCAAGTGGTGCTTGGGTGTATCCATGTTCATTTCAATAATTTGACAAGGGGGAAAAAATGTTTCAAGTGTCCGTGCAGGCAGCAAAAGGGCTGTCCTTGATCTCCTCATTAAAGCGGGGTATGTTTTGGGTGTAACGTGCAATTATCCAGTCAGTGTGAAACATCACTTCCTCTTTAAGGGACGTGAGTTTGAATGTTTGGGGGATTGCTAGCATACTGGTGGCCTCACCAGGTCAGACATCAGTAAGATTTTCCACTGAGGAAACACAGTCTGACAAGTTTGTTTATATACCAGCATGTAAGAGCACCATTGGTAAACTAATTAGCCTATTTAAATTTTCATTATGGTCATAAGCCAATTATTTTAATCAAAATGGTATTTATTAAAAATTCATATATACGCTCAATGAACACAATGTCATCTTTTTATCTTTTAGGTTTTGCATGTCCTGCACAGCACTTCTTAGGATATCATGAGCATTGTGCATGCACCTAGACAGGCTTGTATCACAGCATGGTCAAAGAACCCATTAACTAGCAATGGTGGTCTGACTGTTGACCACAGACCCTCATTTGGTAACTCCAAAATCTCCCATAAGTGTTTATTTGGGCTGATAAAAAAACTGTAAGTTTAAACTCCAAAGATGCACATGGTGTGCCCAACTGTTATTGTGTCTCTGCATTTCTGGCTGAGGACTCTTATTGGGGTAAACTTCCTCTCCTGGTCTTGGTTATGCCTCCGCTTTACCTCCTCCAGTTACACATACTGTACGTAGCTGTATCCTATCAGCTCATCAGTCTGCCCTCAGCCTTCATGGTTCACCAAATCTTCTATGATTCTTTATGTCTGCCTGGATTAGAGCCATGGCTATACTTTTCTTTGACTTGTCTCTTTGCTTCAAGTTTGCCACTGGAGTTTCATGTGTGAGATTACCATCGTTTATGGTCACTGGTTAGCTCATGCTTCTCCTGTTGTGCGCCACTTTGCTAAGTTTTGTGTTTTGCTATCCACCTCAATTTACACTGCACTGTGGACAGACTTTTTGCCCAGGTCATTTTGTGTTTGAACTGTGTTCTTATTGCCCTATGTGTGAGGTTTAAAGGTAAATAGTTAAATGGATTGAACTTATATAGTACTTTTCTAGCTTGCCTGGACAAAGCACTTTAGAGATTCACCCTTTCACACTCATACTCACACATTGATGGTGGTGGAGTTGCTATGCGAAGAAACTAATTTTTGACTATTTTTGTTATTTTGGCCCAACTGGCAAGTTTCCGGATCCTGGTATTGTTGTCATGGTGGCTCATGACTTACATAGAGTGGAGCCACAGAAACAATGTAGTCCGAACTTTTTGAGGACTGTGGGTATACAGACAGGTGATGAATTAAAAGAGCTAAGTATTAGACTGTCTAACACATCCAAACACTACATGAGGGAATTTTATATCAAAGAATGGTATTTATTCCTCTATTCTTCATTGCCGCCTATACAAGTCGATTGCTTATTCTATTCTCTAATATGTAGTAAATTGAGATAACAGATACATGCAGAAGTATTGAATAGTAAAAAATGCTTTTGTTCATAGGGGGTAAATTTCACATTAAGAATTTGGACATTCAAATAAAATGATTAAACAATTAAATTAGAGCCCTATAGGATAAATATGGAAAATGTGACACAATTCGGTAGGCTGTATGAAGGACCACAGTGGCCCATAGTCTTACTAAAACACTTAATAATGCTGATGCTTTCCCTTTATTTGTCATCAGTCTGTATAAATAAAACTAATTCAATGGAGAGACAATTTTGTGTATAAGTATTTTTGTGCTGTTTGAATACAAAGCAGGGAAGAAAGAGTAGGGCTCTCAATAAATTTTGATGTTGTCTGAAACCCCAAAACTGTGTTTGTGCCCCTGGGCACAAGCAAGTCTTAAACTAGGCTGTTCTAATGACACTTGATGTTTTGTGGTGACTTGAATGTACCTCCATGCTTCCAATTATTGTCCAAGCTGCTTTTTCACAGCAGACACTTGCACTTCTCATAGTAGAAATGTTATTTACACTCAGGTGTAAATAACATTAAGGACAGATTTGTTTCATTGTGCTTGAGTCAAATTCCTTGCATTTTTGATAATACTTGGCAATAAAGTTTATGCTTATGCTTGTTGTTTCCCATTAAGCCATGAATTGTCAGGCATAATACAGAACCCTGGAATTTACCCACTTGAATGAAATACAGCTGTGTCTGTTATGTCTGCCATAAAAGAGGTCTATTGACAGCAATGTGCTTATGTACATCTGTATCCCTGTGTGTGTTAAACTTCCAGCCCCAGCATGTTGGTGTATGTGCCAGCACTCTGGCCACAGAGCATGTGGCTACCAGCTCTGGTCCCTTCCAATGTAAATTTGTCAGTCAGTGGATTCCCTCAGCCTCTCCTCTATAACACAGTATCGGAGTTCATCTCAAACTCCCATGAGTGCTCAGCACATTGCCACTTTTTCTTCTCAGCCTATTTTTTGTGTCAACTTGCTCAGCTTGTTTGTTTGTCTGTTTTTTTTTTTTGGGGGGGGGGTATAAATGAAAAGTCATACGTGTTGATCTGTTTTCACACGTGTTAAACAAATACCTGACAAAGTAGGCAAATGGCAAAGAAATTGTTTAATTCCCTTGCAGTTGTCACACAAAAATTGGTAATTAATAATGTACCACTCAGAGTAATCTGTAGTAGCTACAGTATATGTGCTGATTACAACAGTTCAAAATGCCATGACTGGGTTGTTTTTGTATGAAAACTGTCACTCAGTAGATTCATCACAATTCTGAGAACACAAAAGAGGATTCCCTAGTTCCGATCTCTAAGATGTATATGTTTAAAGTCTAACTTTATTACATCCCATTCTGTAGAGAGTCCTAGGTCTTTTGTCATGTAGGAAAATATAATTTACTCTAAATGTATAGGCTTATTTCCCATGTAGCTTGCCCTGATCAGATGCACACATCCACCTTACTTCACCAACAGTGCCACATGAAGCCTTCCTGGTGTAGTACAAAAACACTACCCAGTCTATCATTGCAACACAAATCTATAAGGAGCTTGTTTTCTTGGATTTAACTCTGCAGCACAAGAAGATGGCTCCCACAAATATTCCAGCACACAGGTATTCCACAGACTTCTCATTGTTATTTCATATCTTTATCAGAATCAAAATCAGCTTTATTAGCCAAGTACTGTATATTCAAACACACGAGGAATTCCACTCATCTTGCATCCCATCTCTAGTACGGATTTAAACTCTGTTATTCATTTATTAACTCACCACGTCTTTGTATTTTTAACTCCCCTTTCCATTTTGTGTCTTTGTAAGTTGAACTTGTTTGTGCTTCTTTTTGTTTGCATCTCAGTTACTTAACCTGAAAAGGAAAAATGCTTCCATGTGATAAAATTCACAATTACTACATAATAGTCATATTTCCAATTTGCCTCTCTTGTTTGGCCAGTGTTCTGATGTTGTTGGATGAAAACATCCACATGTTAGTTATGAGCAACAATTCTTACAATCATTTGGTGGATCTCAGGGGCATACTGTATGTATAAACTAGTGAGAAAGAGAGTATCTGATAATAGCCTGTGCATTATTTAATGATCTGATGTTTGCCAAATCCCTACACTTTTGAACAATTCATTTTAAAAGCAGAACCCATATCTGTCATGCTGATTATTTAAAACCCTTTGACTTGTGTATTGAGTGTAATTACAGCTTTTTCTATCTACAGAAAACCATTTGTCTGAATACTTACAAAACAAGCAATGACCCAAAAAGCAGACATTAGAATCTTAGCTGCGCCACAGTCTGCACATGCTATTACATATCCCATAAAGTTATGTAAATTAAGTCTACAAAATAATGTCTTGCCATTTTTAGAGATTTCTGTTTTTCATGACTTTGGTACTCTGTCCTTAAAATTACACACTGAACACAGTGAAAGACAGCAAGAGCAAATCTTTAGTAAAAGCTTTGTATGTTTGACTTGCACACATAATTATAACAAACTGGACATTTGCTGTGGGTTTTTCATGCTGATTTATCTGCAACTCACTCTAGTTGTATATAATATACTAATATAACGCTTGTAAATGTAACCACGCTTATTTTAGTTCCATGTCCTCTCACCTCCTTCCCTCTATCTTTGTACTGACTGCCAAACACCACTGTTGCATATATAAAAGTGAGAGGAGTCAGAGAACAGTCAAAACAGATGTTGGAAAGCAGATTTGCTGCTCCAGTGTTTGAGGTACTTGTTGGTTACTTGAACAGGAATTGTTGAGCTAAAGCACAGAGCAAAGTGTAATTAGCATGCATGATAGTTCAACACAAAACAAATACTGACTATAAATAGGCATTTGACTTGTGTTATTAATCATTTTAGTTAAGAAAAGGTGAATTATCAGTGTATGTAATAAAAGTCTATTGTTTCTGCCTGACCCTGTTTTTCTCTCCTTTAGTGTTTCTGTAATTCACTATTTATCCCCAGGTCAATTTCTGCAGCCAGTGCATGTGTTTTTATGCTTTTTGCCAATTAATTGTACTTTCAGAATAATAAGGCACTGAAGCTTTAAAGCAAAATGATAAGCATAGTATTAAATTACACCTGCTAATCATTACCATATTAACACTGCCATTTTGAATATGTTAACATGATGATCTTGGCATTTGTCATGGGCAGACTGGTAATCTGCACAGTTTGTCAAATGCCAGAGTGGCCAGTCAGCCTTCTGTGTAGACAGCCATCAATTGCACTAACCATAAAATGTATAACTTAAGTTAACAGTGCAAAAACCAGTGATGGGGGCTCACGATGGTTACCGCCATGTATGATCATTATAAGAATGTGCTTCTTTAAGTTGAAATACTACACCTAGTGTGGATTGATACACCTGAAGGACATCACAGACCCCCTGCTGGGCAAACAGGTCAGCGGATGATGCAGTCAATATAGCACTAAATTACATCTTGCAACACCTCAACTCCCCTGGGACATATGCACTCATCTCCACTGTTTTGAGGGTGTTCAGCTCCAGGTTGTTGCAATCACACCACATGATCAGCTGTTCATCCTCCTGTCTGTAGGTTGACTCGTCACTGTCTCGGATGAGACCAATGACTGTTGTGTCATCTGTGAACTTTAGGTGTTTTACAGTGGGGTCTTCTAAGGTGCAGTCATTTGTATAGAGTGAAAACAGCAGAGGGGAGAGCACACATCCCTCAGGGGGGCACCTGTGCTGTTAGTGGTTTTCCCCAATCTCACCTCCTGCTTCCTGTCAGAAAGCTGGTAATCCACTGACAGGTGGGGGCAGGCACCATTAGCTGGTTAAGTTTAGAGTGGAGGATGTCTGGGGTGGTGGTGTTGAACGCCGAGCTGAAGTCCACAAAGAGGTCCCGTGCATAGGTGCCTAGGGAGTTGAGGTGTTGCAGGATGTAATGCAACACCATGTTGACTGCATCATCCACTGACATGTTTGCCCAGTAAGCAAACTGCGGGGGTGGGGTTTACCTACCGTAAAATACATTTAGGTCATCTGCCAGTTGATGGTCATCCACAGTGGGGTGGGGTTCCTGTAGCCAGTGATATTTTTCAGGATTCTCTACACAGACAAGGGGTTATTGGCTGAAAAGTGTTTTTTTCAGCTTTTCAGAGTAGCCCCTCTTTCCTACTCTGTTCCCCCTTGTCATTGTGTTCCTGGCCTCTCTATACAGGATCCTGTCAGCATTTCTGTAGGACTCTTCTTTGGCACCGAATATTATGTTAATGAGTTGTGGAGGAATAAGGCCCCAAATATGATGTCACTCTTGCTATCGATTGAATGGATTAGAGGCCCTAGCCTCACAGTTCTAATGTATTTTGCATCACTCGCACTTGACATTTATAACTCACACTCACAAATGTTTGTCTTCTTATGTGATTTATTGGCTGCTAGAAACACTCAACAAATCATGTTTTGCCCCTAAGCTCCTTACTTAATGTGGAAACTACACAAACACACTGGTCACCAAAGGAATTTTTCCATTTCAGGACCTTCTCACCCCACATTGCTAAGCCAGGTCCATCAACAAGTGATATTCCAGGATCTTATAATTTACAAATTAAGCACTGCATGAGTTTAAACATATTTAAACATTTTTGTAATTGGTGTAGATTAAGCATTTTATACCATCTGATAATTCATAACTGGAGGTCACAGTTCCCTGTTTTCTTTTTACTTTGCATTATTAAATTATAAAGAGTAGAATTTTACCCAAAAGTAAATACTGTAGCCTTCATACATACAGCTGGAAGCTCCTTTCACTGTCATTGAGACAAAACAAAGCATGAGGCCCAGTGAGACCAGATCACTGTCCTCATTGCTGAAAGTAGATGTTCTGCTTTAGGCCACAGTGATGGACAAGAACGTGGCCTGGAGGGATTTAGGTACAACTAGCTGTTGGTACCTTCACATCATGTTAGTTTAGAGCAGTTATTTCACACCCTGCAGCAATGTTACCTCTGCCCCAAAGTTTTACCACGGCCAACAGACATCAGGCTTCATGGGAATGTCTTATTTAAACCAATGAAATCTGCTTTCTTCTTACAACACATTCACACTGTATCAGGTGTGATGTGAGCCTGCAAGGTCAACAGTCAGCATAGCTTCCTTTGCTGGGTGATGCATTTGTTCATCCTGATATACTTACTTAAAATACCAAGGAATACAGTTGATATTATTTGTTTTCCAGTATCATGATTCAGAGCACAAGCTTGCTGAGAGGGTGGATTCTCTTAAAGCTGAGACCTGTAGCTCTGAGAATTGGGTGGATTTCGTTTGAGAATTTGAAAAAGTACAACATCCAGGTCCCTCACTCTGCCTCTCTGCTAAGCTTGTACCCTGCCTCCTGCAGCCCCTTCCTACAGAGAGGGGTCTTGTGCATGCAGAGGCTAATAGAGCTGCACACCGAAGGAAACACAAGTTTTACTCCACATAACTAGATAAAAATGTTTTCCAGTGACTGTACCCTTGCTGTATTTCATCAAATACCTCATCTTCATTTCATTAGCTATGTGTAATAAATAATCTAACTTTGTGAAAACAGGTACATTATAATGTTTTTGAAAATGTGGTAGCAAAAGCTTCATATTGGCTTATTTACTTAGTTAGGTAACAGCTAACATTAGCATGTTATTTTGGTACCTTATCTACAGATGGGAAAGCCAGGAAAGTAGCCTTTTACTGTATTTAATTTGCAATGCAAGGCAAGTTAAATTTTTTCAGCATATATTGATACAGCCAGAGTTTAGAGACAGAGGATTTAAGCTCAGAATAATTCACCCCATGGCTGCTCCTACTAGCAAACGAACTGGTAGAAGGGGAAGCTGTGGATAAGGTGCTGGGCCTGTGGAAGATGGGGCAGAAGACATTGAGCACGCCCAACCCCCGAGGAGCTCAGTGCTGAAGATACTGCTCATGAAAATTTGACAACACAAGGATTGCATTTGAACATGTATTTATATCATCATCAGTCTGTTATCCATTGCACCCCATGTAATAGTTAGTCTTACATACTGTATCTCAGTTGTGAATATTGTTTGGCTCAGTTTTTAAAACTTAACTATCATTTTATTATAGGAACAAATTAAACACCTGGATGTACAGCAGGCACATCAGTGTTGGAGCAGTGTTTGGCTCAGGATCCCAGCCTGATGTTTGACATCATTAGCCAGTTGGCGCTCCTTACCTACACCTCTAGTTGGAACCGTCGGGTGTATCTGTCAGAAATGAAGAGCAAAGCCAGGGGTTGTGGGGAGAAAATGCTGCCATCAGCTACCGGAAATGTGCATTCTGACACTGCTGCACATGGAGGTGTTCATCTGGAGGGAGTCCTGTGCCTTACAAGGAAGATCTGGAACGTCTTATTGGCTGTAGCTGACCTTCCAGTTTCAGGTGAAGACAACAGTTTTTTTATACAGCATACAGTTTGTTCCATGGCACTGTGGGACCTGGGGAACATTGTCATATCAAGCTGCTATGTTTTATTATTTCTGTAATTTTATTCTTATATATTTATACTTTGATTTGGTTTCCAGTAAAGTGGATTTATTATGGTGATTTCATTCTGATTGCAGAAATAAATATAAAAACCTCTATTTGTAGCACTGAGAAACATATACACTTAGTAACAAACATAAAAGAATCTTATCAACACATAAATAATGCCAATTTATAGAAATCTGCAGATGTTATTATGCCTAGAAAAAAAATCAAAAGTATGTTTGGTCAACAAATATATTTTGGTGTTAGGTGTGTTTGACAAAAATAAAGTTTACAGTATATTGTGCCGGATGGTGGAAGATGCTTCACTTGCTGATGCAGAGTCAAGCCTCTATCTCCATGGCAATGCCCAGCCTGTGAAAGAATGAGAGTATTAGATTTGTGAAAAAACTACCTTTTTGAAAACATTCATATTTAAAATTGTTCTTTGGCCTTTTACACCTTTGGTCTGGGTTGTTTTTAAATACATTATTTTCTAAATTCTTGAAAAAAGTGAGAGTTTGATCAAACCTGACACTACAGCAAAAAAAGGAAAACTACTAACAACACTGATGTTTCATCAAGTAACCAAACAATGTCTTACACTGTCCCCTGCTAACTTGTCTTTATTTTAAATATCCTTATTATTATCTTTATACTGTAGCAGATTTGGACTATAATTTCTCAATATTAATATTTAATAATAATAACGGCACCAGGTTTTTATCATGAACCACACTATAAATAATAAACAATTAATCCATTCAGTCCCATCTGAAAGCAGTGTGTCCTCATGACAGTAACTTATTTAAAAATAAAAAAAATTACCTCAGAAAATCATTTCTATGTAAAAAAGAAAAAAAAAAATATATATATACAGTATGTGTGTGTGTGTGTGTGTGTACAAGAAGGGAAAAGGGAATTGGGATTGTTAAATGTAGCAGATACATACAGTATGAACAAAGAAGTCACTAATGGACCAGTGAATGGATGAATGAATAAGCTATTGGGTAGCAATGATGGGAAACTAGTTAAAATTGTCTAAAGTAATGTGAGATTATAGATCAAAATTCTAGGATTTAGATGAGAATTTGAGGAGAATGTAGCCACAGGGGTCGCAAGCCCGGATAAATAGAGAGGGTTGCATCAGGAAGGGCATCCAGCGTAAAAACATGCCAAATTTAAACATGCAAATCATCAGTGTGAATTCCATACTGGATCGGTTGAGGCACGGGTTAACAACGAATGCCACCAGTGCTGTTGACCTACAGGGTGCTGGCGGAAATTGGACTACTGTTGGTCGAAGAAGGAGAGGAGGTAGAAGGATTCATAGAAAGAAAGAGAAGAGGAAAGGCAGGAGAATAGGTCTGAGAATAGGGACTCTTAACATTGGTACGACAGGGAAAGGTAGAGAGCTGGCGGACATGATGAAGAGAAGGAAGGTAGATATACTGTGTGTGCAGGAGACCAGGTGGAAGGGTAGGGGGATACAAACTGTTTTATTATGGTGTGAACAGGAAGAGAAATGGGGTAGGAGTGATCCTGAAGGAGGAGCTTGTGAGGAATGTTTTAGAGGTGAAAAGAGTGTCAGAGAGGGTGATCAGTTCGAAGTTGGAAGTTGAAGGGGTAATGTTGACTGTAGTCAGTAGTTATGCTCCACAAGTAGGGTGTGAGTTAGAAGAGAAGGAGAGATTCTGGAGTGAGTTAGATGAGGTGATGGAGAGTATTCCCAGAGGGGGGAGAGAATGGTGCTTGAGGTAGACTTCAATGGGCATGTTGGTGAGGGGAAAAAAGGTGATGAGGAGGTGATGGGCAGGTTTGGTGTTAAGGGAAGGAACCTAGAAGGACAGATGGTGGTGGACTTTGCTAAGA
>NW_018128095.1:1016100-1017076 GCF_001952655.1 Monopterus albus
TGCATTGTGTCTTTGTGGATTTAGAGAAAGCGTACGACAGAGTGCCGAGAGAGGAGCTATGGTACTGTATGAGGATGTCAGGAGTGGCAGAGAAGTACGTCAGAGTAGTTCAGGATATGTATGAGAGGAGTACGACAGTAGTGAGATGTGCTGTAGGTCAGACAGAGGAGTTCAAGGTGGAGGTGGGGCTACATCAAGGATCGGCTTTGAGTCCCTTCTTGTTTGCTATGGTGATGGACAGGTTGACAGATGAGGTCAGACAAGAATCTCCCTGGACAATGATGTTTGCGGATGACATTGTGATCTGTAGTGAGAGCAGAGAGCAGGTGGAGGAACACCTGGAAAGGTGGAGGTCTGCTCCGGAAAGAAGAGGAATGAAAGTCATTCATGGTAAGACAGAATACACATGTACGAACGAAAGGGAGGGAAGTGGAACAGTGAGGTTACAGGGGGCTGAGGTCACAAAGGTGCAGGAGTTTAAGTATTTACAGTGCCTTGCGAAAGTATTCGGCCCCCTTGAACTTTGCGACCTTTTGCCACATTTCAGGCTTCAAACATAAAGATATAAAACTGTAATTTTTTGTGAAGAATCAACAACAAGTGGGACACAATCATGAAGTGGAACGAAATTTATTGGATATTTCAAACTTTTTTTTAACAAATAAAAAACTGAAAAATTGGGCGTGCAAAATTATTCAGCCCCCTTAAATTAATACTTTGTAGCGCCACCTTTTGCTGCGATTACAGCTGTAAGTCACTTGGGGTATGTCTCTATCAGTTTTGCACATCGAGAGACTGAAATTTTTGCCCATTCCGCCTTGCAAAACAGCTCGAGCTCAGTGAGGTTGGATGGAGAGCGTTTGTGAACAGCAGTTTTCAGTTCTTTCCACAGATTCACGATTGGATTCAGGTCTGGACTTTGACTTGGCCATTCTAACACCTGGATATGTTTATTTGTGAACCATTCCATTGTAGA
>NW_018128095.1:1018217-1051868 GCF_001952655.1 Monopterus albus
ATGAGGATGTTGAGGTTCTCTTTAGGAGTGACCAGGATGGACAGGATTAGGAATGAGCACATCAGAGGGACAGCTCAGGTCGGCTGTTTTGGGGACAAGGTCAGAGAGGCCAGATTGAGATGGTTTGGACATGTGCAGAGGAGGGATAGTGGTTATATTGGTAGAAGGATGTTGCAGATGGAGCTGCCAGGCAAGAGGTCAAGAGGAAGGCCAAAGAGGAAATATATGGATGTGCTAAAAGAGACATGAAGTTAATTGGGGTGAGAGTAGAGGATGCTGAGGATAGAGTTAGGTGGAAACAGATGATTCGCTGTGGTGACCCCTAACGGGAACAGCCAAAGAAAGAAGAAGAAGATGAGAATTTGAGGAGAAAAATAATTATGAGTTCCCGTAAGTCATGGGCTTTAAGTTAGGAAAGCCATCAGGTCAAACACATATAGGCTACTTATGTATGTGTTGGCCAATAGTAGGGCTGGATCACATTGGAGTTCCACATGGCAGGAAGAAGAGTGTCTTAGTTATGACCAGAGTGGAGGATGGAGCTCGGTGTTCTGGGACTTTCATGGTTGTCTTTCTTCGGAACACTGGCTGACCAGAGGTCTGGTTGTTGCATGTAGTGTTTAGAATCGAGTCAAAAAAAGCCACATCTAATTTGTTCTGATTGCCACTGGATTGTTCTGATGGTGCCTCTTAAGTTTAACACACCATTTGGCTTCTGCTTTGTCTGAAGAAGTTTTTTGTCTACAAACTTTGGCTGAAGGCTGTTCAAACTCAACGCTGTGAAACTTGGCTTAGGCATGTTATGCGCCAATTTATAAACACGAAAAACTCAATAAAAATCAAATATAGCGTTACGAGCTGAGATAACACTTCTTGTAGTGATGCACACATAATATTTGGACTTTGGAAGGCCACTTCTTTCTGCTTACTGAGACAAAGGAAGGTGGGCTCATGTAGTCATTTGCTGGCGCTTGGCTTTGCCTGATTGGCTGGCCAAGGGAAGTTCTGGTGTTAGCTGATTGGATTGGATATATTATTACGGAGGCACATTCCTGATTGGTTCTTTTAGAAATGCACTGTGGAAAGGTTCACTGCCAGTCTCTGGGTGTGCCTATTGGTTGAGATTTTATGATAAATTAATTGCAGTTTAAGCTAACTTATACGGTTTATAACTTCCTTCCCACCATAGCTGACATTTGAAGTAAACATTTATATGACTGAAGTGTAGGATTTAGACATCACATTTATACATGAAATCTAAGCAACACAGTCTAACATTAAACGCATATGTAGGTATATTATAAAAAAGACATAGAAAGTTAGTCTTTGAGTTAAAGTATTTCATACACAATTGGTTATCAGCACAGTTATTTATAAAATAAAAGGAAATACTTAATTTTCTAAACCGGAATATTTAGCAAACCTTGGGAAGTTAAAATTTTGTCCAGAATAATACAGTAATTGTTGTTTTTAAAGCAGCTTAAATGTGTATCCACTTTCAATCACCAGGTGTCCATCTAAGGTTAGCTAAGGACATATAGGTCTTTTCTCTGTAGTGGTTAAGACTTCAACATTGCATAGACTCAGGCAGATTTAAACCAACATTTCTTCTAGTTTGTATTATGTATATTTTCAAGTCCAATATGACGTTTTCACTGTTAGAACATAGAGAAGATTGGAGGAGGAGTCTTTCTGCAGTGACTGAATTAAAGGTGTAAATCTGATTTATCTCAGCCTTACCAAAGTATTTCTAAACTCGTTTAGACATTTCAGACAACCTTTAACATAACATGTCAGTCCCATACAACATTTTCAGCTGTTGCAAGAGAAAAGAGGAATATCATGTGAAGAATTTGTGGCAGCCCTAAAAGGAGAGAAGTCTCTTTACATTCCAGTGTGTTCTGTTCTCTTGGGAAAAGTCAGATAAGAAGTTAGATAAAAGGGCAAATGTATTGGGTTTGTTTGAATTAACTCAAACTTATTGACTGAGCTCAGAGGTATGAAGTCAAATAATGTATATGTCACCATTCAAACTGAAAGGGAGTTGGGGTCCTGGAGTCCGGAAGTCTTGCTATCAGTGCTGGCACGTGTGGAGATAAATGTGAAAGACAGCATTTGCATAAAGCTGTCTTTAGCTGAAACAAAGCAAAGCAGAGCCAAGTTCTGTGTGTTTGGAACAGGGCACGGAGATGTCTTCCTGCTCCTCTCTGCCTGTAAATTAAAGTTTGGTTATTGAATATAGTTATCCCATAGTTCCATAGAATAAAGTAAGTCTTTCCAAGCTGGTTTCTGGGCTTGATGACACTAGAGTACTTAGTTACTTTGCTGTTTAGAACAGATAAAAAAGCACATTTAATTTGTGATTAATCCTGAGTTAACTATGGACAATCATACAGTTAATATGGATTAAATATTAACATCATTTTACAGAACAGATGACTAGAATAGAATGCCCTTTACTGTCATTGTACCAGTACAATTAAATTATAAAGAGGTAGAACTGTACACAGTGCAAGCTACGGCACTAATATTTTTAATTTCTGATATTATGAAAGATCATCGGAACAGTGGTAATAGTGTTCACCTAATTAACTTATAATGAAAAGGACTGGCAGAACTGAATGTATATGTTATGCTAATGTGGTTACTGTCCAAACTTTTTGAATGTGTTGCAGGCATCAAATTCTAAAACAGTTTATAGTTACAAAATGCAATTAAGTTTGCCTTGTACTTTTGTCAGTTAAATAAAGGTTAAAGCAAATTGCAGATTTTAGTTTTTATTGCATTTTGAAAGAAAAAACTTTTCTGGAAAGAGGGTTTGTATGAATATGATTGACAAGACCAAGTTGGACCAGGCCTGGTCCATCAGTGTTGAGAGTAAAAAGAACAGATAAAATCCAGCAGTATGTGTGAAAAGTTGCTCAGTGATGAACACCCATTTTAAGCATGTTCACATAGGAATGTGTTAAAAATGAATAAACCATGACGTGTGTCCTAGAAGCCTCTTGCACATATTAATCTGTTTTTGCACATCTGTCTCTGTTTTGCTTATGATCTTCCTTCTGTCTCTCATCACTTTGTTCTCTCTCTCTTTCACTTGCTCCTTGCACTTTTTTTTTTGATATTTCTCCCCCATCTGCCCCTTTTTATGTCTGTCTCCTGATTTCAGATGGGTTTATAGCCTCCCCAAGAGACTCACCACCCACTCCAGTTCTCTCTGATGGAAAGCTAAAGGCTCAGAATGTAAGATTCAATTTGCTCTGACCTGGGCGAGGGGTGTGGTGCCATCATTGTGTCATTATACTGTATTAGAGGAATGGGGCTACACTATCACAGCAAAAGAAGCAGATCAGATTCTGAGCATAATCATCCTCCCTGCCCCCCAGCAGAGAGCAATCAGGATATGGGGATATGGTAATGCAGTGGAAGGCTGATTGAGATTTCAGTAAATTAATTAGGCCTCAGGAGAGGGCTGGGCTAAAGAGGTGCATTGGATTGAGAGCTTGGAGGTAGACAGGCGGGTGGGTTTGAAGTGGAGGAGCAGGGCAGTGCATGAACTGAAAAAAATGGAAACAGAGAAAGTGAAAGAAAAGAAAGGGTGGCTGTGATGAGGAGGAGTGAGCTGGGCACAGATGCCCGGGTGATTTGATCCAGGCTGCAAAACAGGAAAGATATATGATGCTAGGTTGACAGAAGTTGTTGCCTACAAAGCAAGATGCAAAACAAATGCAGAACAAAAAAGACAGACAAAGAATTTGAATTTAAAGTTACCTTAAACAACACTGCTTTAAAAACAAGCCCAAGCATACCTTATGTACTCATGGTCCAAAGCACAACATTTTTCAGACTACAAAAAAGATATATATATATATAAGGGAGTGTATCAGGGGTGTATGTGACTACAGGGAGAGGAAATAGAAAGATGTAGACTGACAGAGATAGTCAAGGGAGTGCTAAGTTCATGCCGCAAAATGTTCAAGGGGGAAGAGAGTAGCTTCTAGTCTCTGTTTAAATGTCAAGCTCTCACTTCCCCATAATAACCCCTGAATCACCAACAAGTCAGTCTAGAGCATGATAAACAGCCTGCTGATTCCATTATCCACCCACAGGTTACCCTAAGGTGCTGGCACTGGAAAAACCCAAGACCCAAAGGTGGTATAGTGAGAGGATTAAAATCCCATCACAAAGTTGTTCTAGAGAAAACAGGGCATGGTTCAGCTCTCATGACTCTCCCAGGAAAAGTGTGGATACTACAGTACATCACAACCCTAATCACCAGACGGTATGGTGGCTGATTAAGTTTATGAAACTGCATGGTAAGTCATAAAATGTTTTGAAATCCACTGCCAACATGTTTAAAATAATTTCTATCTGCACATGGTAACATGAAGTACTGGATTGTTACAGGATGGAAATCTAGCACATGAATGGTGAAAGCATTAAATTGGGGTGGCCAATTCCAGTCAAGGGCCGCAATACTCATATGCCACTATGACCTCCACACTTCCAACTTACTATATAAAAAGCATAGAGTTTCCTGTGCTGGTACCAAACATTAGCATTTAATGATTTCATGTATTTAATGTACTGCAGAAACATCAAATAGGAGCATCATCTCCAGAAAAACCGGGCTGTACATCATGGCACAAAATGCTGCTGTTCATAATAAAAGCAATCATAACTGAGGTCTCTGTCCTCATCAGAAAATCAAAGAAAAAACACAACACTGGTCATTTGTTCAAATGCCTGAAATTACCTATGTGCAGAAAGTATTTTGGATGTGCAAATGTGTTTTTGTGAAGCAAACATAAATGTGCTGTGACACTGGTAACTTCAAAACACTGTGACACTGATGCGTGTCCTGTTTCCTATCAATAGCCAACACTGGCTAATTTTATCTATGGCCACAGGGCGTGGCATTAAAATCTCCGGGTTTCTGCTGTATAAAGTACAATGGTACACTGGGTATAACCTAAAAATCTGCACTTTCATCTTTGGATATGCTTCACTGACCCTTTAACATACAGTCATTGGAGCACATACTTCTTAGGGCAATTGAATATAGTGATTTTTTTAGTGATCTTTTTCAATCTTACTTCGAGGTGTGCCATAAACAATAAAAACCATGGATTCCATATACGCTTTTGTGATAGAGGAAAATGAGTCACAGTAACAGTAAAAGTGGCTGTAAAACTGTTAATATTTCAGTATATTACATGAGTACTTGTCATGCAGTACTTTTTTCACCTAAATCGGAGTAAAACACTTTTTTTTTATTTGAGCAGTGAGTATGCTTTTGCTGGATGTAGAACAGTCTTGACAGAATGCAGCCCCAGAAACTCTGACACAATCAAGAACTATACCTGGGAACACATCAACTCAAAGCAGTCATTTGCACTGTAGCTTTTGCCCTGTTATGGGGAGAATTTTGCTGCCTGCAGGGCTTTCTGACCTCTCACGGGGCAGTTTTTATTTTACCTTTCAAGCACTGCCTGTGTTACTAGGAAATGTTTCAAGGACTAGACATGATAAATGTAGACTGCAGCTCCAGAAATTCAAACCACTGCTATCAAGTGCCTGTCAGTGAAGACAGAGAAATAGTTACTCCTTTAGTCAGTGTTGAAAATTTAAATTTTCACTTTTAATAGAGTCTCAAGAGTTTTCTTAAAGTGACACAGAGCAAGTGTGCTCTTAGATTAAACTACTATTTATATGACACAAACTTCATTGTAATAAAGCAAATGATCTTATTTAAATCATTGTTTTCAGCTCTGGAGAGAGAGGAGAGGGGAAGAGGAGAGGAGAAGGATTATTTAATCCTTTGGTAATAGTCACTAGTTGGTCTCTATTTCTCCTGCTCCAGCACCTCACTCTTGCCTAGGTTAAAGGCTATGGGCAGCTTGGGTTTTATAACTGTCTAGTCTAAATAAAAGATGAGTACAAAATTGATCTTTTTTGTTTGTTTGTTTTTGTCCACAATTACATGTCAATCACCTTTATAACAAAGTTTAGAAATTATAGGGAGATCAGATTTCTCATCCTTGAAGTTGCTGGAATCACTTTTTCAAGAGCCCAGTCAGACAACTCAAAAACACATAAAGTAAATCCATCATAGCACAGCTGCCAAAACACTATTATGTTTTGGGAACACTGGCTTCTAGCAGGGTGTTTAAACCCAGGATGAACTAGGCACAGCTTGACTGGACTGCAGGTTGACATACTATATGTTATACTCTCCCGCTTTGAAGTGCATGGTGCATGGCAAGGGCATGCTCGTGCTAGGTCAACATCAAATTTCCTTTTATGAAAGTCTAAGGATATATTAGACTGTGTTGTTCTGCACTATCCTAATTGGTTTGGTTTGGGGTCAGATACATTTAAATTCAGACACGTCAAAGAGCTGACCGCTTATAGCCAGTGGTTATACAGTTAGATTTGATGCTTTGAGGGAGCTCTCACAGTGTTAAAGTATGCTGGAAGAACTTCCAGCAGCTCATAATGGCCATGGTGTGTGCCTGCATAAATATGATTGGACATCATTAGTCAGCTGATAGCCAAAGAGCTGCAGAAGGAGCCTGTATTGTGAAGCATGAATGGAACAGCTGATGGCATCAATTAATGCAAGTAAGACTTCAGTGCTCTGTGGAATTTGTTTGCAGTTTGTCATTTTGGTTGTGCTCCTTTAAGCTTTGCTCTTGGTACACAGGTTTTTTGTTTGCAGAGCCCAAGTTTTTGGTTTGGAATCAAAAACTTATGCAGCTCAAAATCTTTTGGGTGCATGTCTGATTACAATGCAAAGGGAAGGGTGAGTAACAATACTGCGTCTCCACTGGCCAGTGATGCTTGAATGCCAGCTGTGATGAGTCAATGGCTTTAGCTGGAAGTGTCTGGTCTTTATATGAATAAACATCAAGAATACAATACACAACATAATAAGAGAGCGAATGTTTTATTACAAGCCCACGAGGCTTCCCTCTTTCAACTGCTCTTTGGAAAATAAAGCAACCAGTTTTAAATACCCAGGATTTTATGGGACCATTTAGTTGGAGCTCCTAAATCTGAATCCTCATCAAGAGTTTGTTTTTAGCCTTGGGTCAGGGCTGCTTATGCTTATGAATATTAAATAAGAATGATTAGAAAACTGGCATCTGTTCACTCTTCCAAATGTCCAAAATACTAAATTCTTTTTGCAATTTAACTCTATGACGCCATACAATTATAAGAAAAAAAGTGAACTGATGCAAATCAGTGTATTTCTCCTTTTACATAACTGGTAAAAATATGGTACAAAGCAAGATAAGATTTCATATGATCACTGGCATAAGTGGTTAAGATGGTAATGTTACAGAAGACAGAAAGACTTAAGTCCTCATGTTATAGTTAGTAGTTAATTCCATTAGGGTTGGGCCTCCTTCGGGGGGTTACAAGATTAATCTAAGGGGCCATGAGTGACTAATGGGAGGAGTAAAAGAAGAAAAAAGAATAAAAAAAAAACGTCTTTTTCAGGCTTTTCCATATCTTTGCTTTTTTTTTTTATAAAGTACTGAATAATTCTACCTCTTTCAGCCATCAAGTTATTGAAATAAAACCATCTGAAATGTCTAAAGGGGAAATGTGTCTTTAGTGGAACTGCTAACAAGTCATCAACATCTGCAGTGTGGCAAAACACCTTGCCTAGATGCTATTCTTTTGTAAGGGGTCATAAACCAAAAAGGTTTTTTAAGAGTTCACTGCATTTTGTAAGCATTATCTTTTTATGTAAATTCTTAATATAGAATACCACTCTACAAGCATAGCTAAACATATATTTTCCTCTAAAACAATGTTTAAAGTAACATAAAATGAAAATACAAGTACCTCAGTACTTACAATTTCAGTTTTTTTTCCACCACTAAGGCTAACTGCTAAACTGGTTATAGCTAGAAAGAGATAATGAAAGAAATCCAAATTTTAAAATATACATACATACCCCGCCCCCCTTCTAAAAATGCGGTATATTTAAGCTGTTACATACTTGCTGTGATACAGTAATACAGGTAATGGTGCCATCCACATTCAGATCAGAACTACAGTAGCTCAATAAAAGGATGTCTGTTGATTCCTTGACAATGGGCATAACTTTCCTTTCACTGGTTATAAACTTTATTAAACTTTATTTAAAAAAGTAATCTCATTGAGATCACAGTATATTTTACAAGAGAATGATGAGTATATATTTTTGGTTAATTAGAGCCATTTATTATTAAATTAAAATTTTAATATAAATTGAACTATGAAAATGAATATACATTATTTCTGCTTTACATTTAAATTTTGCTAATAGAACTGGGCCAAACATACAGCCACAAGAAAAAGTAATGGCACTGACTGCAGTTTCCTGTTTTTCTGCATAAATTGGTCATGAATGTGATCTTCACCAAAGTCACAAAAATCAACAAACAATATTTCTAAATTGATAAAACAAAAACAGTCATGATATTTCATGTCTTTATTGAACACAACCATTAAACATACAAAGTGATGGTGGAAAAAGTAATGGCAATCGTGTTTTAATAACTGGCTGAACCACCTTTGGCAGCAATAACCTCACGCAAGCACTTCCTGTAGCTGTGGATTAGACCTGCACAATGTTCAGGAGGAATTCTGAGCAATTCTTCCTGACAGAACTGCTTCAGCTCAGCCATATTCTTAGGACATCTGGTGTGAACGGCTGTCTTGAGCTCATTCTGCAGCATCTCTATTTGATTGAAGTCTGAGCTCCGACTGGGCCACTCCAAAAGGTGAATGTCCGGTTTCCTCCTCCTGTTCTTTCTTTCTTTATCTTGACAAAGCCAACCATCCCCTCTCATCTCCTGTCCTCCCTTGATAATAGTACATTAGTTTGTAGGACATTAGTCAGAAATGAAAGCATATGGAGTGTAATTTTTGCTTGTAATGAGCTAGAGTACCACTGTGTACAGAAACCAAATTATAAGTGTCTTGTTTTGTGGCAGCCCAATAAATATTTTACCCTGTAAAAGTAAGGATGACATGTGGATATAAGAGAGCCACCTGTTCATATATGCTAAATGATTTAACAGATGTCTCTTCTTCTTTCATTTTGGTCTTCAGTTGCCCACTCCTTCATTTCTCTATTTCTCCCAGGCCCAAATATATGAAAAAGGAATAAACCCTAAGTAGGAGATTAAGGAACGGAAGCAGAAAAGAAGATTTAGTACATGAAGAATAATCAAGCTAAACAGCAAGAGAGTATGAATGAGAAGCACAATTTCCCAGTGTACTCTACCTGAACTATTCAAACTTAGTGGCTCTGCCAAATGTTCCTGCCCAGCCACTGAACTGGTAAAATCCACCTGTATTGCTAAACATAATTATCATCATTATCATTTCACATGTAAACATGGCAGATGTTGCCTTTATGGTATGATGATGTGCAGTATCTGATAAAATAATAAATGATAAATATAAGTGGTAGCAATTAAGTGGTGTTCATGAAATGTTAATGCATCATAACTGGTTTACAGGACATTGAAAGTGTAGGATAAATTCTGAATTTGCAGCAACCGTTGTGGTTTACCGAGTTGTCCAACTAGATTGTTACTTGAAGTTGATTACATTTTTAATATGTTTATCAATGTCTTGCAGCAGAATTTAACCAAAAACATAAGTAGAAAGTGTCATGCTCCACCCCTGACATCCTGCTATTTTGTAGGAGCGTTCCTGATTTTCACCATCTTGCCAACTTCACCGCAGCTATCAGCAGCTGAGTGAAGACTCCTGTCTGATTGAAATCACCTGTGGTATGTGGCTTTTCATAGTGAAATATTTACAAGTGCAACCAGGCCAGTTTAGCCTGAAGTTTGGCCATGTAGGTCAAAGTTAACATGATTTCCAAATTTGTGTCCGAACCTGGGCCAAAACCTTGGGTACCTGATGGGTCCTGTTAGGCTCCGTTCTGGTATCCATACTTGAAGTGCCCACACTTGGGCACTTGGGTAGTGCCCAAGTGGATTAAAAAGAGGAGTGGCGACATCTCCACTGACTTTTTTTTTTTTTTTAAACACTAATGGTACAGGTCATGGGAACGTTGAATAGTTCCAAACATCAGGAGCAGCACCACAGAATTATTTTGGCTTGGCTGCTAACGTTCAAAGTAAGAAGTTGAACTCAACAGCAATATTTATACTTGTGGTATTTTCAGTTTGTGACATGTTTCAAAACACATTTAACCATTTTGGCTGTCTATCAAATATTGGGTCACTTTAATATTTTAATTAGCTAAATGTAACTAGTTAAATGAGCTGAGCTATCTACAAAAACGGAACATTAAAAATAGTAGCTGCTCCCTACAGAAACAACGGATCTTAATTGACTGGAACTATTTGAAGCTACATGAATAATGTGGCCTGCTAACATTTTTGACCCCTCAGTGTTGCAACTCTTCCATCTTAACAGCTCTGGGTAGTGCAAAGTAAATTGTTGCTAATGTTGGCAGAATTGTTGCAATTCCTCCCACTAACCATAGGAGTGCCATTTCATGACACACCCCTGTGGGGTGTATGTGACGGAAGGGACAAATGGCCATGTGGGTGGTATGGGTTGGAGGGCTTGTGTGGGAAACTCTGATGTTTGCCTGAGAACTGAACATTATCACTGTCAGGGCCGCTCGGCAGCCGCTGCCTCTCCTGCGTCTTTCTCTCCTCTGCTCTCTCTATCATGTGGGCTCTGCACCTCAGCTGTGTTGCATTCCAGTAATTAGCAACTGGTTTGTCGATGCACACAGCTGGGGTGTATCCCGATGATTACCTTTGCCTCCTTATATAAACCTCTGGCAGACACTCCGTCTTTGCCGGAACATTAACATAGTAACGCGAACATGTTGGTAGAATGCTACGCTGACAGACACTGTGCGTTTTGGCTTGACTCTACCACACTACCTATGAGCTACGCTCATTCACACTACACTACATATCATACATATCCAAGTACCGTACTTTCCCATGTTATGTTCTTTTGATACTTTGTGTTCACTTTATTTACCTGCTACCATCATGTTTTTCCCCCTAGCACCTGGGTCTGCACACTTGAGTCCAACCTCAGTCCTCCCTCACCCTCCTGGTGAGGGGGGCTACCATAACAATCACCTTCGTGGAGGGAAGATTTATTGAGGAACTGTATTAGTCTGACTTGGTGTAACTAATAATAATAGAGTGTATCATTTTCCTTCATTTTAGTCATCATCTCAGTCCCTTACTTTCTTCTCCTCTCTCTCCTCCTCTTCATCTGCTCTGAATAGTATTCACAGCTTCCTTTCTCTCATTTTTGGTTGACTCGTTTCTCCTCTATCATCCATTTCCTTACTCCTTGCTCCTCCCTATCTCAGTCTCCCTCCCTCCTCCTCTGACAAGGTATTACATCTTCTCAAGGATGTCCTGGATTCCCAGCTTTGCTATCACCATGGAGACTGGTTACTGAGGAGATAATGAGGAACAGTGATGGAGAGACAGATGGGGGAACTCCAGCTTCTTGGTTTGGTAGGAAAACACTGCGTAAAAATAATGAAGATGTAGACAAATAAGTTTGATGGTCTAATAGAGAGCAGAGGAGGGATGAAGGGTAATGATGGAGGGAGAATGAGAGGAAGAATGTTAGGGTATTTTCCCCCAAAAAGAACTGTAAGAGAAAGTGTGGAAAGTATGTTCAGTAATGAAGCCTGAGCTATATTTCAAAGGCTCAGCTGTACAGGAGGACAGGTAAGTGGCTCAAAGACATGGAGGAAGTGATGAAAAAAAGATGAGTGAGTCTGAATGAGAGAGGGAAGGCGGAGGAGAAATGAATTAGAGGAAAGAGACAGGGTAAAGACACTATGATAAGAGAAGGGGAGATGGGAAATGATGAAAACAAAATTAGAGGGTAGTATAAGAGAGGGTGCATCTGACTTTGAAGAAGAGCTGATAAAGAAGAGGGCAGTATAGCAGCATCTACTTCAGTCAGTGTCATCCACCACTGAACAGATGGAAATGGTAGAGATGAACACATTGCATCTTTCCTTTCTAAAATTCATATACTGCAAGGTCCTGAAACAAAATTATATATAATATATAATTAGTTAATGACAATATTTCCAAAGATGTCTTTCACACTTGTTCATTGCAGCCAAATGTAGTAGGTGAGAGCAAAAGCTCATAACAAAATAAAGTGATGGTAATGCAAAGTTTTTCCCTTTTAAATGCTGCTCCCAAGTCACATCCTTCAGACTATAAGTACAGGCAACCCAGGGGAAAAACTGTTCACCTGCATTCAAAATTAAAATTATCCCACTTAGTGACAAAAATAAACCACAGATGTGTCAACAGACTATTACCAACATGGCTGCTAATTAAAGCCCAATTTAAGTACCAAAAAAAAACAGTGATACAGCTAGTTTTAAAGCAGCAATAAAATGTTTATACTGTATTTGCTTCACTTGTTAAACACTTACTAAAACACTAATAATTAATAACAAAAGTAGCTATTTTAGGCTATTTTTCTGTCATGACTACAAGGCCACCTGCTGCTAGGAATAATACATGAACGCTAGTGAACTAATTATACTGAATCACTGCTGTCACTGAAAAATCAGTAACACGCACTGCTGACGCTGCTGTGAGGTCAGCTGTGAGTCACAGACCAGTATCTGACTTTCTTGGTAAAAGTGTAGCAAAAGGCAGCAGAAGCCACAGAAATTATCATTTGATAACCCAACTAGGCTGCTGAGCTATTAGCCCTAAGCTATGTGCCATGCTGTGTTGGCTAGTTTTAACAGACTTGACAATTGACAGACAGTCTGATTCAGCAGGGAACGGTGAACATTGTGAATTGTGATGCAGTACCTTACTGCTGTACGTAGACAGATGATCTTCAAATGCATCTGAACAGTGATGCAATTGATTAAAAATCAAATACTTAGAGACAGACAACTACACTCACTCCTCCGGGCAATTTAGACTCACCAGTCAACCTAAGCTGCATGTCTTTGGACTCTGGGAGGAAGCTGGAGTATCTGAAGAGAGCCCACACAAACACAGGGAAAACATGCATCAGCCAGTCAGCCAGGGCTCAAACCCAGAACCTTCTTGCTATGAGGCGACAGTGCTAACCACTGCATCACCAACCTGCCCAAAAACAACTACATGGTAACTAAGAATTCTTAAAACTGAACTGATGTGAAGTCATGTCAGTAAAGTGAACTGTGATCTCCACTGTTAACACAAACTCGACATGGATTAACAGGAGGTGTGCTTCCTCCCATCCTGCATGAACTGAATGAATGCTATGAATGATTCAGTACCTGCTGAAGCTGCTGCTGGCAGCTGACTACTGCATGGCTCTCTGCTGCCACTACTATGGGTGGATTTATCCCTGAAGCAAGTTTTAATGTCACTATAAAAGAACACTTCCTCTTTTTGACACCATCACTAAACATATCGATAAACAATGCATGCCATAGGAAAAGATTTTTATACTTGCAAGAATAATCAAAACCAATGAGAGAGAAATTATAAGCAGGCATTTTCCCACCCATTGACCTTCACTTAGTTCAGGATAAGACCTCAGTCACCCATATAGACATCTTTCAATTGAGAAACTAGGTACTGTACCTTGAAAACAACCCACTCTGTGTAATACAGATTGAAACTTCATACACACTGTTGTATTAGCTTCCATTATAGTGGTCATTTTTAATAATCTTTTTCTAGCTCACACTCTGTCCACATTTAGTCAGCATTTTTCTCACCCATAGTGAGCAGTAGTCCTGGAGGTATAAAGCCAAAAATACCAGCTTGCTTTTTTTTTGTCTGAATGAGGAAAACTGGTTTTTCTTTTCTTTTTTTTTTTGGAAAGCAATAATGTCATATTGGCCTTTCTCCCGCCTCTATTCCACTAAGGTCAATCTGTGGAAGCTGTGTTTTTGGTGATTTTTGTAAAGCAACTTTGCAGTGGAAACAGTGGTTTGAACATCAGCATTTAGCTTTCAGAGCAGTTTTTGGTTTGTTTTGGATAGTTTTGCTGTGTTTGGTTTTCTAACAACAAAATATGTAAATGTATCATGTAAAACACAGTACAAGCAAAAACATATATAGCACATAAAATTTAGAGCACTGTAATTTGCTTTTACAATAATATATAACATGGTCAAAAACTTGTGTATAGTATATGAAAATAAATTATGGCAAAGTGACAAATTGTGGATCTATGAGTCAAGAGTAGATGAAAGAGGGAGGGTGGAAAAAGAATTGAGTACAATAGTGAACATATTACTTCTGAATCATTTAATCCTATATATATTCTCAGCATTTGATTGGATGGATGGTAATGACACTGCTGTGGATAAGGAGAACAATGATAATGTGAATGAAACTAATTACTTGTCGAAGAGGGACGTGATCAGAGAATAACAGCGTACTGTAGCAGAAAATAAAAGAATAGTGATGAGCTGGGGGGCAGAAGGCATCAGCATTCACTTTAATAACACTTTAGGCCATGTAAATGAATTTGGCTTGTAAAGATAAGTAGCATTTTACCAGTTTTGCCACTCTTTGCAAAACCTTATTTTGTAATTAACTATATCTAATTATGCTATTTTCTATGTGTTGTCATTTAAATGTATTTCTTCTTGGGGTGTCAGTAGCCTGCATCCTTGTAAACAATGATTTAAGAGGTGTACATAACTTAGCTTTAGGACTACTTGCAGTCACTCACAGGGACACGGAGGGCAGACAGCGTACAGGCTGTGCTGCAGTAAGTCAACTTAAGATATATATAAAATGTTTGACAAAATAGGTCAGATGTTACCACAACCCAACACAAATGTCTATTCATGTTTTGTACTGGATCAAGAATGCCTCATGTTTGCTTGTTTTTTCATGTCATTCATTCTTTCATTCTTCCTGTATGTCTTTATTTGATTTATTTACGTGTGTGTGTGTGTTTGTATTGTATGCATATTTATCACTACTTTATGTGATTATCTGAGTGTGTTTGTGTATTCAGGAACCCCAGTAATATGCTAGCTGCCCCCATTCTGTCATCCCCACACACACGTGCTCTCAAGCAAAAACTACTTCTTATTCTACCACCTTGTCACCATGTGAGTCTTTTTTGTCACAAAGTATCAGTCTCTGATTGTTATGCTTTTGTCTTGTGTAGTTTATTGAAAGCACATAAGGCTGAAAGCACAATAAAACACCAAACCAGAACAAGTGCATTCCAAACAAAGCACCTATATCTTCAAGGAGGTATAACACATACTATGTCACAAATGCTGCTAAATTTCCACCCTGAGGGCGGAGTTACAAAGTTCTGTTTTCAATTAGATACTTTCTTTCAGCTGCTCTACAGGGTCTTTTTTTAAAAAGCTACAACTTAAGTATAGTCACCTTTATTTGTCCAAGAATGTTACACACAAGGAATTTCTCTCTGGTACAGAACTGAGGCAGCCATCTGTGGCGCCAAGTCACACTGATGGCTCTAGCCATCGGGGGCAACTTGGGGGTTCAGTGTCTTGCCCAAGGACACTTCAACATGTGGACCCCAGGCACCGTGATTCAAACCCCAACCCTCCGGTTGGGAGATGGCTGCTCTACCCACTGAACCACAGTATTTAAGGTGATAACAGAGGGATAAGAGGTTATGTTATATCCATGGCGATGTTTTGACATCAAGCCTTTGTTGACATTAAAGGATAAATCCAGTCATTTTCTATATTAAGAGTGTCTTAAACACTCCCCATACGGAGACTTAAACCAACAATAAATTGCCTTTACTCATGATTAATGTCTGTCGGCCCTGGATTAGCCATAGACCTCCACTGTTGTTCAGAAGCAATTAAAAACATCAGGGAAACACACCACTGCACTGGGTGGCATGTTTCCTTATTACAAAACAACAGACCCTGATATTTTTTTTAAAATGTTGCCCCAAAGGCTCTGAACAGCTACATCTTTTTATAGCATCTGAAGTAATTTAGTTCAATTCAGTTTATTTGTATAGTGCCAATTCACAGCAACAATTATCTCAGGGCACTTTATATAATCAGGTCAAGACTTTCCACTATTATAAGGAAAGCCCAACAAACTCACCCTTGAGCAGCACTTGTCGACAATGCCAAGTGTAACGGAAGAAACCTCCGACAGACCCCGGCTCTTGGTGGGCGGCCTTCTGCCTCAACCAGTTGGGGTGAGTGGATAGAGGAGAGAGAAAAGAAAAGAAAAGCATCAGGACTCAACAGGTTGTTATGGGGTCATGAAATATCAGAGAATATAACGTACCATGCCAAGTAGATTTCTACTCTCCATCACTGTCCTATTAGGATTAAAATACTATACTATATATATATATATGCATACAGGACATACATTTGCATACACATAGTACATACAACACATATGCAACACTATACTATATACACTATTCCATGAAATCAGTCAGTAATACACAACTAAATAAGTAAGTATGAGTCAAGGGCCCATTAAGAAACATCAGGGACTTTGTTGTACTGAGCAAGCATGTCAATAAGTGCGGCAGTGTGTTTCACTGATGTGTTTTTAATTGTTTTTGAACAACACTGAGGTCTATGGCACCAACAAATAAGCTAATCCAGAACTGACAGACTGAGAAACATTAAACATGAGCAGAGGCAAATTGTTGGCTTTAGTCTCTTCAGTAGAGTATTAAAAATACTGTTAATATTGAAAACGGCCAACCTTATCCATAAAGGGACGCAACTTCAAATTATGCCTGTTAGGGTGCGCTCAAACACAGAGTGAGCAAGCAGATAAAAAGCAGACCCAGGTGGCTGGCTTCGGTGCAAGCAGTGGTTTATTTACAGTGAAGGTAGTGACATATATACAGGAGGAGTAATGAGGTAGATGACCGGGTGTCGATCAGCAGCAGCAGAAAAACAGTCAGTGGTATGGTGGATGATGATGTACCAGGCTGCGGACGCAGATGTCACTCCTGGGCTGGTTGAGGTGGAGGTGATGATGGCTGTAGACAGAAAAGCAGGGATAAACTGGGTAAGGGAGACTGTGCATTGACCTGGGAGGCGGTGGCTGGTGGTGTAGATTAAATCCAGGGGGGTCCAGAGGAGAGGTCCGAAGAGGAAGAAGACACTAGAGACGGCAGGGCAGGATAACGACTAGGGTGCTAACAAGGACTAGAGAGAACAAAGACAATCTTAGCATAAACTTGATAAAACAACATAACAACCACTGGCCTGAAGGCAGAGAAAGAACTGGCAGGGGAGTGACTGGTGAACAGTGTATAAGTATGGAGGAGACTAATGAGGTGCAGCTGGTGAGTAATCAGGGAAGCGGGGCAGGTGTGTTGAATAGTGTAATCAGTGCAAGGGCTAGGCTAGTGTGAGGAAAAAGAAGAGAGGAAGGTGTAGCCGGGCAAACCTGACAATGCCCCTTCACAGGAAATGTTTTGTCAGGGTACCCAAAACTACCCAGTCCCCAACAATGTCCAATACACTAGTATAGGACAACGTATTATATTACTGTATATTACTACACAATATATTGTGCAATATTATATTATAACCTATTATATTTGAATTGTAGTTAAATAAAATAGGGCTATTCTCAATCACAACCGATGTTCTGCAGATTTATGGATGAGTGTTTAAACTTAAACAGTGAATACAGTTAATATGCTAATATTTCTGTAATTTCCTCCAAAATGAAAATGTGCTTATTATTAAAGAGCACGAGGACAATAAAACCAAAAAACTTTGTAGGCACTTTAATGTGAGTCTGCTGATGATGTGTAGACAGGGAACAAGCTGCAGGTTTGTCCTACTGCTGGGAATTCACAACTTCACATTTAACATGCTGTCAGACATTGCTGGATACTCATCTTCCACAGGCAGCCAAGCTGTCCATTAACCTGTTAGTGTTAGTGTGGCTGGGTAGTGTTGAGTCTGATTATAGTTCTGTTGGTGGTTGATTTAGGCATCTCAGACGTATCCGCATTTCTTTTGAGCTGTGTTTTCTATCTCACATTTTTCCATCACTTGCTCCTTCCCAAACACCCTGAGCTGGAAAGCATGTTATGTTAAACAGCAACAGTGAGTTGCCATGATCTGTGGCATACCTGCATTTTAAACAGATTTTTAATAATTATGTTTAGATTTTTATTGCGCTTTTGGTCCATTAGATTGCCATTCTTAATGCAGTGCGTGTTATTTAAACTCACAATTAACGAATAATGAATAATCTTGCAGCACCCACTCTGGGAACTACTGTTCTGGACTGTAGTTTCTGTGGTTATTGTCAGGATGCCAAGAAAAAATACACAGTAGTGATCAGATATTGTAGTATCAGGTACACTGACATTTTCAATGTCAAGCCGTCTTGACACAGCCAAATCTAATCTGTTACCATGCTGATGTGTGGCCACAGTGAGTGCAGTCTCAGCTGTCAAGAGGATTCATAAATTCAACAGCCTTAAGCGTCAACTTTAATGTCTATATGAAAATTCATGTACCCATTTAAAATATTCCTGTCAAACCCTGTAATAACCACTGATGCCAGTTCAGAGATTTCAGGAAGAAATTATGATAATGGACTTGTGGTGTTCTGTTGAGTGTAATAGTGATGACACTTGGTTCAATCTTTGACACAATAGCCAGGTAATCAAAAGATAAGAAATGACCAAGGTCACTCTCAGTGTGGGTAAACTGCTCCCTGTCCTGTTTGCTATCTGCCAGAATGACAGAAGCTGTAGTTGTTGTTTTTGACCCAGACCTCAGCAGTGTATGATGCAGGGTTATAATGTTGACAACTTTAAAAAAAAAGCTCTCATAGAAGTATAGACAATAAATATATGCAATCTTTCACTGACATTTACACATGAATTGATGGTAAGAAAGTCTCCAGCTGTAACTGAAGCTGATGTGTTTATCCAGCAGCCCAAACACATTGCAGAGGCTAAAACAAACGTGTGGTTGTGTTTCCTCCACAAATGTGTCCTGATGTTCATCTTAAAACTTGCCTGCCCGATCCACAGTGTAGTGCATCTTTACACCCACACAAACACCTTCCACCTTAACAAACACTCACATCCACCTTCGCATGCACATATAGCCTAAAACTCACTCATAAGGAAAAACTGATTTTCTTTGAATTGAATTCAATTTTATTTGTATAGCACAAAAAGTCATGTCAGGATGCTTTTCAAAGTAAGGTCAAGACCTTATTATTATTATCATTATTATTATTATTATTGTTATTGTAGCGGAAAACACTCCGGCTTTCTCCTACAGTCCAAAGACATGCAGCTTAGGTTGATTGGTGTCGCTACATTGCCCATAGGAGTGCATGTGCGCGTGTGTGGTTGTTTGTCTATGTGTTAGCCCTGCAATGGATTGGCGACCTGTCCAGGGTGTACCCCGCCTTCGCCCAATTGCCGGCCTGGATTGGCTCCACGGGAGAGGAGCTTGATAGGTAAAGGCTCTGCCTCCCATTCTACTTCTGTGGACTCTAGGAACCACAAGTAAACCTGCACTCTGAAAGCAAAGTGCTCTGTTAGGATGATAAGGCTCTACGAGGTCTTTAAGATATGATGGAGCCTTGTCATTAAGGGCTTTGTATGTTAGGAGAAGGATTTTACAGGGAGCCAGTGGAGAGAAGCTAATATAGGAGAGATATGATCTCTCTTGCTAGTTCCTGTTCCTATCAGCATTTTGGATTAACTGGAGGCTTTTTAGGGAACTACTGGGACATCCTGATAGTAAAGAGTTACAGTAGTCCAGCCTGGAAGTAACAAATGCATGGACCAGTTTATCAGCATTACTTTGAGACAGGATGTTTATATCTTCTTTATAATATTGTATTCCCAAAGAGTTGCTCACTGTGTACATCTTTACACTGCTGCATTATTACTTTACAGTTTAGTCACAAAACCAGCATTAAGATCTTTGCAGAATTTCTTAAATTGTTGATATTACATATTTTTTTTCACACAAATAAGTTCCATTTACAACATGAGTATTCTTTGTTTTATTTTTGAAAAGGTCAAAAGAAAAAGTCACAGACACCTTTTGAAAGCTTGTTTAAAGAGCACGCTGCATAATAGAACTGGAGACTGGGGAAATAGATTCATAGTTAGAATTTCTTGCTAAGTTCGCCGTAAGCTGTGTTTTCTTATTCAAAGCTCTCACCCTAACCCAAGCCGTTGATGTGCTCATCTGGATTAACTTCAATTAATCCCTTGCACTAACAGAAGGCTACTGCTGTCAGGGTTGATCTCCACTCCCTGTCTCTCTCTCTTTCCTCATCTCTGCAGATGCTGGCATCCTAGGAATGTAACTCACCTGTGGCAGATTTCTTTGATGAATAGCTGGCCTACTTAACCTCCACTCAAACACTCAGTTGCTGCCGGTCAATTGTTGAACACTGACATGAAGTTTGGTTCCTGTCTGACATCCAGACTGCTCCCATAAACTTGCAAGTAAGACTAACTTTTGTCATTGCACAGTTCTGCTGAGTACTTCTCCTGCTAGCTCCTGTCTTGTTGTTTGTCTCAAATCCACACAGCCGCTGCTTTCCTTGCCACACCATTCCATCTGGGCCAGCCTCCCTATAGCTACTCACCGCTTCAGCACTCCATGCCCGGTCCAGTGCTCCTTAGCTGTCTCCAGCCTCCAGCTGAACCAACGCCAACTCTATTTCCAGTACTATCCACGTCTTGCGCTACCTGACAACCGAGAGTCTGTATAAATTCAGCCAACCATATATCCAGGTCCATCTTTCAAAGGCCAATCACATGCCAGAGTCCATCTTTCCTTTGCCAATCAAATGGCTAAGTCCATCTTTCTTAACTAAGTTGTCACAGTAAAGCATTTGTTTATTTTTATCTAAACAGTTATAATGCAGTCTGAGTCCTTCTTACCTCTCTCTTGCCCCCTGGCTTGAGAGAATTCCTAACAACTGCATGAGCAGCAGTGAGTGATTTGTAAACTTTTTGTTTTTTTTGCCACTTTTTTTTATCCCTCAGACTACATACACCACAGTCCACACTACATTATTGGTGAAAGGAAGACCTGATGACAATAATTAAGGTAAAACAAAAAAGTATTAGACATCCCCTTCTCCTATTGTCACTCTTAAGGTGTCAGGAAAAAAAAGTAGTGTTTGGGCAATCCAGACAGTTCAGATAATAGACAGCACAGAGACAAACTGCCCAGTAATGCTGTCCAACAATATTACCTGGCCCCAGATTTACAGCAATGCATAATGACTGAGAAATATATAGCAAAACTGAAATAGAAAGGTCTATATTTTAACACCAGGGCAAGGGACATACATATCAGTTGGTAATAGATATTCAGATATTCCCAAAGAAATCTGTAATTAAATCAGCACAAACCAGTTAACACACAGTAAACCTGGATCTGTTTGGGCCCCTGGATATTTGGGGCCCTGAGACAAGTTGCTCACTTTTGCCATTTGGTAATCCAGTCTTGTGTTGTACTAAAATGGAACATTGCTTCAAACGTCACTTTCCCTGCATTATATACTTTGTAGTTCTAGGACCCCACTGATCTGTGTCGTCATATCCCAAAGTTATAATGTGTTCAGTAGTAAAACAGACCAGCAGGGAAGGTTAAACTTAAGCCCTTAGACTGAACAGGGAAATTAAGGTGATTCCCTGATGAACTAGCTTTATTTCAGAATTTCATTACCTCATCAAGGCACACCCAGAGGTCAAATAAGTTTCATCATCTGAAGTTTGCCACAGTGCATGTCAGTGAGTATACGTTTCAACCATATCCAGCATTTATGTTCCCAGTTTGCTGCAATGTATTGCATCAGCTCTATCTATGGAGCCATAGATGTTTCTTGGGGAAAGGTTCAATAAGTATATTATTTTCTTTTATCTGCTGTCATTGTCATTGAGGAAGGTTTTAGCTCTAAAATGCAAACACTTAAGGTTTCAGTGTTCCTGTTATCACATTTCAAACAGGTATGTTCAGGTGCGCTCATTAGAGCTGCAGTATTCTTGTTTTATTCTTTGTAGTGTGCCACTTTTTAGATGAGTGAGCTGAATTTACTCTGGGGAAACCAGAAACCGCGAAGCAAAGAAACAACCAGCAAATTTATCGAATTTCTTCCCCAACATATTTATTTGAAAAAGTTTTTTTTGTGCAGGTGGACATACCAAATTCAATAATGCTCTGCAAAATACCTAGCTAGACTCATCTGACTGTGTATTCTCTCCCCCTCTCTATTGACAATGTTTATCCAAAGCAAGAACCACAAACCCTGCCTTTGCTATTCTGACACTGAGTGGAGTCATTTAATTTCCACATCAAAGGGGCTCCAGGAAAAAAAAAACCTACACAAGCAAAAAACTGTGCTCTGTTGCTCTCAAGAAAACATCAGAAGACGGGTGAGATTGGCAGAGAGTGATTAGAGAAGCTGCCGAAGCCAAGGCAGGAGACAAATAGAAAAGAAAGAAAATTAAGTGTTCTGTGCCTCAGATGTGAAAAGTGCCTCTTCCTCACAAAGGGTGTTTTCTCTCATAAAAGCCCTTATTGTAGAGAGGGCCTGGGAGTAAATTAACCAGAGAGGAATTAATGCTGGGATACTGTGTGGAAGATGAGGAGGTGGTGCCTGGAGGGGAAATCCATTCTCATTTCTTGTCCCCATGTACACAATGACAGGGGGATACCGCTCCTGTCACTCCCCCATAGTGCTGATTACACAGCGGGGAAAAAAACCATGGGCTAATCCCAGTGTTGAGAGGTGTCAGTCAAGTGATAGAAATCACCCAGAGTTTTGTAATGTTAAACATTTAAACATAAATACATAGGATATTAAAAGAGCAAATAATTAGAGGATTCTCATTGATGTACTGAAACATTATGTTGGCAGCGTTGCATGGTTAGAATGCATTTAACAACAGTGATCAGAGTAGCTTGCCTTTTTTTTTTTTTTTAAAGATCTCCTGCATTGGTACACCCCAAGATGTCAAAGGGAATCAAACCCTTCGACTGGTACGTGAGTACGTAAAAACAGTCAGGAAACTGGCTGACTACCTAAGATGCCACCAACAGGACATCTTCCCCAGAAGCTTGAGGCTGGGCTCTTCTGTAAAAGGATACGGGGCCGGGAACATCATGAGAAGAGCTCAAGCCCAACTTCTAAGTGCAAACCAGATCCTAAGGACTCAGTCGTTAGAGGACACTGTTGGCCGTCGAAGGACTGAAACACCACCCAGGGGGATAAATACCTCCTGCTCACCACCACACAATAATAATTTTAAAAAAGCACATGAAAACAGAAATTCAGCAGTCTTACCATCTCCGTCCCTTGTTTTCCACCAGACATGGCTTTGAGACGTGGCAACTGCAACGTGTTTAGTCTGTCTTCCCCAAAGTGCCATCCCCCACCGAGAGCAAGTAGAAGTGAGATGTGAAGTAAAGCATTTTGTCTGTCGGATTTCAGTATTTTCCATGGATTTTTGTGCTTTTTTACCTTAGGTAAGCTGTATCCTAGTCCAACTAAATACAATTCACTAATAAACAACATGGATCTAATATTTGTGGTTGTTTTTTTGTTGTTAAAAATACATTAATCCTCATAATTATTATATTTTACACACAGTACCTAGCAGAAGAAAAACTTGTGCTTTTCTTCTTCTGCTCCAACACACCAGAGGACGGGTGCTAGGAGAAGAAGACGCCAGCATCAGGTGCATCCAATCAACCGGCAAATGAGACAACAGGAGGACCTTTATCACCTTGTGCCTGAGCTGAGGCCAGACATCCAGTGCCATCAACAATATGTTAGAATAAGTGCTGACCAGATGAATGAACTTCTGTTCCTCATTGGCCCTGAGTTGGCTAGACAGCCAACAAATTACAGAACTGCCATAGTTTTTTTTTGTAAATTAACCAGATCCTCTATCATTCATGTCTGACTTTCTATCTGCCCTGTGCTGCTTGATGTGGCGTCTGTCATAATTAGACTTGAAGTGTACTTTTAGTGAGGCTGCTTGGTGGAAATATCAGCATAGGGTAGAGTGGCGGCGATCAGCTCCAGTTGCTGCAGCACTGCTATTCCACACCATAGACAGTCCCAGTGGAAAATAGGGGTGAGATAGACTGGCACAACATCTGATGAAGAAATTCATAGTTTCCCAGTCAATTTCGACTGCCTCTGGTGACGTCCTCACTTTTCCTCTAGTACTATCAACAAGTAGAAAATTTTTAGTTTGTCCAGTTTTTGCTTTATGACCAAATACTTGCAAAACATTCCTAACTGCCTTTGTGTTTGCCACTAACTACTTACCACTTCTTTACATTAGCTAACCATCTTTTCCCGTTATCCTTAACTATTCAACTGTCAAAACTTCCCCCAGTATTAACCATGGGTCACAAAACCCTTATTGGAGACCTTTTGTAAAAATACTGAATTTTGGCATTTAGGTGTGAGGACTTGTGAATAATATTTCACTAAAAAAGACAACGAGAAATTGACTCAGCTTGTGTAAATAGTGCTGAAATTGTCAGTCTGAAAAGATGTGCAGTAATTTTGGAACCAAGCAGTTCTTCAGAAAGCCTTGGGGAAAAAAATGAAATGAACAATATTGTGAGTTTTCTATAAGTTCCTAAAATGTAGGCATTTTAAAGCAAACATCCAGTTCATACAGTGCCTTGCGAAAGTATTCGGCCCCCTTGAACTTTGCGACCTTTTGCCACATTTCAGGCTTCAAACATAAAGATATAAAACTGTAATTTTTTGTGAAGAATCAACAACAAGTGGGACACAATCATGAAGTGGAACGAAATTTATTGGATATTTCAAACGTTTTTAACAAATAAAAAACTGAAAAATTGGGCGTGCAAAATTATTCAACCCCCTTAAGTTAATACGTTGTAGCGCCACCTTTTGCTGCGATTACAGCTGTAAATCGCTTGGGGTATGTCTCTATCAGTTTTGCACATCGAGAGACTGAAATTTTTGCCCATGCCTCCTTGCAAAACAGCTCGAGCTCAGTGAGGTTGGATGGAGAGCATTTGTGAACAGCAGTTTTCAGTTCTTTCCACAGATTCTCGATTGGATTCAGGTCTGGACTTTGACTTGGCCATTCTAACACCTGGATATGTTTATTTGTGAACCATTCCATTGTAGATTTTGCTTTATGTTTTGGATCATTGTCTTGTTGGAAGACAAATCTCCGTCCCAGTCTCAGGTCTTTTGCAGACTCCATCAGGTTTCCTTCCAGAATGGTCCTGTATGTGGCTCCATCCATCTTCCCATCAATTTGAACCATCTTCCCTGTCCCTGCTGAAGAAAAGCAGCCCCAAACCATGATGCTGCCACCACCATGTTTGACAGTGGGGATAGTGTGTTCAGGGTGATGAGCTGTGTTGCTTTTACGCCAAACATAACGTTTTGCATTGTTGCCAAAAAGTTCGATTTTGGTTTCATCTGACCAGAGCACCTTCTTCCACATGTTTGGTGTGTCTCCCAGGTGGCTTGTGGCAAACTTTAAACAACACTTTTTATGGATATCTTTAAGAAATGGCTTTCTTCTTGCCACTCTTCCATAAAGGCCAGATTTGTGCAGTATACGACTGATTGTTGTCCTATGGACAGAGTCTCCCACCTCAGCTGTAGATCTCTGCAGTTCATCCAGAGTGATCATGGGCCTCTTGGCTGCATCTCTGATCAGTCTTCTCCTTGTATGAGCTGAAAGTTTAGAGGGACGGCCAGGTCTTGGTAGATTTGCAGTGGTCTGATACTCCTTCCATTTCAATATTATCACTTGCACAGTGCTCCTTGGGATGTTTAAAGCTTGGAAAATCTTTTTGTATCCAAATCCAGCTTTAAACTTCTCCACAACAGTATCTCAGACCTGCCTGATGTGTTCCTTGTTCTTCATGATGCTCTCTGCGCTTTAAACGGACCTCTGAGACTATCACAGTGCAGGTGCATTTATACGGAGACTTGATTACACACAGGTGGATTCTATTTATCATCATTAGTCATTTAGGTCAACATTGGATCATTCAGAGATCCTCACTGAACTTCTGGAGAGAGTTTGCTGCACTGAAAGTAAAGGGGCTGAATAATTTTGCACGCCCAATTTTTCAGTTTTTTATTTGTTAAAAAAGTTTGAAATATCCAATAAATTTCGTTCCACTTCATGATTGTGTCCCACTTGTTGATTCTTCACAAAAAATTACAGTTTTATATCTTTATGTTTGAAGCCTGAAATGTGGCAAAAGGTCGCAAAGTTCAAGGGGGCCAAATACTTTCGCAAGGCACTGTATGAGTCTAGAGGTATAACCGTAGAATTTCAGTGACTTTACTGCATGATGGAAAGTGGGTTAATCCCAGCACTGTGAAGAGCCAAAGAGAACCTGGACTCTAGTTTTTCAGAAGGTGAAAATGTGCTCTTTCTCATACTTTGAGAAAAGTAAAGTTATGAATTTACAGCTGTAATGCGACAATTTTACTCAGGTGTCTGGTTAATGTTATCCATGTTAGTCGGGTGAGTGCCAAGAGGGCACGTGTCACTTAGACTTCAGGAGTAGGCTTCTGTGAAGTGATTATATCATTATCCCTGCTGTCAGTTTTCTCCATGTTGAATAAAGTGTTATATCAAGATTGAAGAAACAGTTACACCCATTCACAAATTTCAGATAAACTGGCATCAATGTAAAACTGTTCAAGTTCCAGTGAGTTTATTGCACTGTGACGGCAGCACAGCCATTCCACGAGAGTATTGTAGAAACGCTTAGTGACAATCTGACTTCTGAGTTGTAAGCTATAAACGTATCTGTCAGCGCTATGGGAAAGAGCCATGATATCACACTTCAGACTTTGACACATAGTAAGTTCTGTCAGTGTTCTCCCTGAGTGCAGGCCTGGATATGTGACATGGCTGAGAAGACACTGGTAATCATGTAAAGTCACAAAATTCAGTGCAGCAAATCACCACAGGCAGCATTCTCCCAGTGACACTCATTCAAAAGGTCATGTGGAAATGTCAATAAGGGCAGCTGTAGCCTCAGGCCATGATCACACAGGATGCCTTTTTGACAGATTTTTGTAATGTTTGGGTAGCAGTACTTGTCTCCTTAAAAATGTGCATGAAAAAAAATTCCAGCTTATTAAAATTGCATGTGCATAGTCTTTGTCACCATTCCTTTTGTTAAAATTTCCATATCACTCACCAAATAATTGCAGGGACCTACCACCAAAAGTCCTATTGGCAAATAAACAGTCAGACGTTGTAAGCATCCATCAGAAATGTCAGACGTACATAAAATGACCTACTGTATTTGCCATAGTTGTGCATAGACATGACTACATACTGATCGATTATCAGCAACATTTGGGTGTACTTGCCTTCTCTAAAAAGTTGGTCTAGGTAATCTAGTTAAACCTTTGGTGGGTTTGCAATTAGGTATGCACTAATCCAGTTCATGGGATCATTAGTTAGTTATTCCTTGGACTGGCTATCAGCAAGACTTGACTGATCCACATTAGGCTAAATACTGGTTTATGTTCTTTCATCATTTGTTTATTTGCTTAAGCCTAAAAGATTCTCTGATTCACAGACCTGTGAACTGTTGGGGAAAATGAGAGAATTTTCAGGTGAAGCATTTCAGAGGGAGTCAAATTTAGACACAGTACAGCGTGACCAATGTAATAGAAAAAAAAATCCAAAGAACCAAGTTTTCATTGGAAGGGTCAGTAGAAAGAAGAACCTATACCACTACTATTAGTAGTAGAAGTAGTAGTAGTACTACCACTATAGGGCATTTTAGGGCTTTAAGTGTTAAAATGCCCATGTGGGGAAACTTATTTGCTAACAGTGGGAGACAGCAGTTGCATACCATAGCTCCCCTGGATCCTAGTTTACTGTCTGAATGTACAATATGAGACATGGCTGGGAAAGAGAATGCATGCTCAGCAGAACTTTCCTGAATAAAATAAAGGTCTAAATAATGAATTTACTCTAATAAGGAAAAAAGAAGAAATTCACAATAATGAAAACTGGGCTAATCCCATCAGCAGGGACTTGAATTTAACTTCGAAAATGTAACACATCAATACTCTTGTACTGTGTCAGTATAAACTGTAGAGAAATATTGCTCTAATGGAAAACAAATGGAGCAGCACTGGGTAAATGCTTTGGTTAGGGAAGGATAATGCTTTTCTGGATTGTCTAGGGAACATCATAGCAGCTGGGCGATGAGAGCTGGACTAATGCCATCTACAGGACAGCCGGCCATAGGTTTCATTAAAATTTGGAAGGCAGAGCAAGTCGGGCAAAGAAAAAACATATTTTGCTGATTCCCCTCTGCAATAAACTTCAAATCTTCTGGTATGAAATCAAAGCGGTTTTGTGTTTATAGTGTCAAAATAGGCTACTAATATACTATACCATCATGTTTTACAGACTCTTTCTGCCTTTTAAAGTGTATACGTGGACAAAAGTCACAATAATCCTGTTCATTGTTCTTGTTTTTAGCCACATATTTTTAGAAGCAGCTTGTTCTGTCATTGTGCTCATAGCCTGAGGGTTTCAACTAAACACAGAGCAAATGTATCAACAAAACCCAACTGTGGCATTTCCCAGTATGCTAATGAGAAACTGGTTATTTCTACACAAAACAGTGCATGTATAACGAGACAGTGTGGCAGACTTGCTGTTGCAAAAAATAATAGTTTGCACAATGAGTTTTTTTATTATGTATAGCCTGTGGTAAAATAACTCATACTGTCTGCTAACCTATGTACAGTAATGAACAGGGCTTTGTACAATGTCTCACTTTCTCTGCAACTGCCTTCTCTAGGTTGCAAACATAGGTGACCTTTTGAGTACATCCCTTTGTGGGAAGCATGAAATCAAATCATGTCCTTGTTGGGCAGCTGGAATGGGTTTGTTCCTGGTCATCAGTTTCACTGTTTCAAATCTGTGACCATGTATTTTGCTGTTTGCACTTGTACTTGGATCTTGTTCTCACTTGGAGTAAATGGCGACCATGCAGACGGGAGCTGGATTTTCTGTCCAACTTGGATGAAAGGAGAGGGATTTAAAAGTTCAGCCTCAGACATATGGATGTCCACAACCCACACGCTGTCTCCCATCAGGATTGACAGTACCAGTCTTTCTGGGCATGTGAAGATGTTTAAACAGTGGAGCATATTAAAGACGAGAGCCCTGTCAGAAAACAGGAACTGTTCAGTGTCCAAACAAACACATTTATCACTCAGATAGCCTATGTGTAGTTACACTTTTATGTGTGTCAGGCTATTCTGTAGCTACCGCTAGATACATACCCAGGTTAGTGTTTTGAACTTCATCACCCATGTTGGCGTTTGAGTCATAACATAATCATTTTAGGTGCCAATGCCAAAAGGTTTTTCTACAGTATGCCAGAATGCTAACTTGTGATTCACAGACTAGCTCTGCTGTTGGAAAGCAGTTAAAATTGGTGGTGCTACCATACAGTCTGCTATTGGCTCATCTACACATTGTCAGTGCAAGGCTACTGAACTGCTTAATTACATCAATACTTCATGTGCAATGTGAAAATTTAAAGTTTTAATTAGTAAAATAGTTAAAATTGAATTTGAGAAAATGTTAGTTTGTATACCCAGCACCTCTGTTACTGGCTTTCATTTAGAAAACACACCAAGTATCGCCAGGTCCGATTTTATTGGAAAGACAGATTGTTTCGTGGCACAAGCCCTAACCCTGGGGAGGAAAGGCTGTTCGCTCAGTGAAAACAGACCAAACAAACAAACCTTCAGAAAATGGATAGGTATAAATTCCTCATCTTTATCATCTTCACTATAATCAAACAAATCAAGAAGAGAGGGTTGAAATTTGAGGTTATGAAGCCCTATGAGCAATGTGTTGTTGTTTTTCATAACCACTGTGAAAATCAGCAGTCGCTATCTTACACTAGAGATGTTGTTAGTCAGCCATCATCTGATTTCTTTTATGCTTTGTGTTTGAGATTTTCACATGTGAGCAGCAGATTACCATACACACTGACTTAGTTACTCTTCTCTGCAAATGTTTATTCATCACCCAGTATGATCAGGGAGCTGTCTGACTGGTCCTTAAAGGATAAGACTGGTCATTTTCTGTATTAATAATATTTTCAGCAGTCCCGATACAGAGACTAAAAACAACTCTACTCATGGTCTGTCAGTCCTGGATTAGCTTGTCCATTGTTCAGAAACAACTAATTGTCACCCAGTGCAGTGGCGTGTTCACTGATGCGTGGTCCTTTTTGAACAGCAACTGAGGTCTGTGGCACAGACAAATAAGTTGATCCAAGACTGGCAGCTGACAGACATTAACTGTGAGTAGAGGCAATTCATTATCAGTTTTAGTCTCTGTAGGTGGAGTGTTGAAAATACTGTTAATATAGAAAATGGCAGGCCTTATCCTTTAATTCATTCTGCAGCATGAAAATGATCCCAAACACATAGCCAGAGCCAAAAATATCAATCTTCAGCAACAAGAAGAACAATAAGTCCTGCAACAGATGGTATGGCCCCAATATGAGCCCTAATTTCAAAATTATGGAGTCCATCTGAAGAAAACCGAAAGAGGACACAGTTCTATGGTATAAAGTTCACAGCTTTATCATCCTGACTAAGACATTTTAGGGATGTTAAAAATATAAATAAGATACACAGGTATGTATGCAATGATGCCTGCTGCTACTCATTACAACAGTATCTGACATAATCTTTTGCAGTAGGATTGGTCTATTGTGTTCTTCTGCACAATGTGCTCTACCATACCTCCCTGCAGCACTGCTCACCTCAGCAAAGATCAACTTATGTTTCTGCAGTAACTGCTGTAATCACAGCTTGCTGATACAACTTCCTTTATGTCATGTTATTTAAGCCCCAAGACCTATGGAAAAACAAAATAGGGGGAAACATTTTGTTGACCAGGTGTAACATTAAATTCTAATTTTGATATTGTCTTCTGGCCCAGCTGTGGAAAGTGCTTTGCCATAGCAGCGCTACTAAGTAGGTACAGTTTTATGACTCCACAAATGAAAAACATCTTCACAACAATCAAAATTCTTTCAAAAAATGCTGTGATTTCAATATCTTTTAAAGCAAAAAGACAGTTAACCTTTCTTTTCCAAACGTCAGAAGTCTACTGTACACAACTTTAAAATTGTTCCTCTTCTCTGCAAGCCTGCATTCTCACTCCATCTGCCCACTCAGTCCTTTTCTCTGTTTTTGACATATCAAATTATATTAACTTGACTTTCTGTTACACTTACATGCACATATATAAAAGGATCTGCAAACTCTTACCATCCTCTCTACCTTTGCTATATGTCACTTTCCCCTCCCCTGTGATTACATTAAAATGGGACTGGGGTGCACAGCGTTGTCAGACCAAAGATGAAGTGGGTTTAGTCATCTTCACTTTATTTCTTCCTGTTCTCTATTTATCACTCTTTTCCCACGCTTTTTCTCTTCATTCTGATTCCCTCAATGTATCTCACCCCTTTTCTCATTTCTTGTTTTCATAATGTCCTCCTCAATCTCTTCTTCTTCTCTCCATACCACCCATTTTCCCTCCCTGTGGTTCTGATTTTAAGCGAGTGGTACAAAGGGTAGAGAGTTCACCTTCAAACAGGTTATAACAGTTGTCACAGTGTTTTCTCTTTATTGCAGGTGAGCATTACTCTTCCACAGATTTTATTCCGAATCATCCTATTCTTGTTCAATTGGATAAAAAGGTGGCATAAACTAAGGAGAAGAAATTACTCAAACTGTGTCACATTTAAAGAGAAATATTCAGTGATGAAATTGTTGCTGTACAGTACAAAGGCTTCCCCTGTGTGTTCGGTATTTGGCAGAACTCATCTCATCATAAATGTATCAAATTAGATGTATCCTACATTTTGCAATCAGGAATAAATGTAAAATGTTGATTCTGACACTGAAACCAACACTTTTTTGACTTCCATTAGTCATTTTTTACTTTAAACCTTGTTGTCCTCATATACGAGTTTTTCCTCTGGTCACACAAACTCCCTGTTGATGATTGGTCCCTGGTTCATGTGACCAAATGTTCCAATCTGCTGGAGGTCAACTAGAAAAATGTTCTTTGCTTTATTCACTACTCTGTTTGAAGGTCTGGTATAGGGCAAAACACACTTTAAGATGGATACCGTTTAAACTTTATTAGACTGTTTGACTTGGTTAGTAACCAAGACCAAACCTGGCAGCTGAGTTGGGCTGGATCCATATTATATACAGTGCATCAGCTAATGAGGATGTATTGTGTTGCACAGATTTTTTTTCCACATGTCAGTATCTTAATACCAGAGGAGATCCAAGAGGATTAACTATGAGCTCTGGTCAGCTAGTGGGTCATAACCATTAAAGGAGAAAAATTTGTTGATAGGAGGCAAAGATTATGAGCTATGAAGTGCAGAGAAAATGAGCATGTGCTGCTACTCTTTTTGACTACTGCTTATATTTGGTGGTTTGTAATAGTGCTGCTATGGTTTTTTCCCCCTTTCTATTAGAGTCTGTTCAGGTTGACTGCTTTTCAGATCAGATCTAATTATCCTTAGGTTTTATTTGGATTGAATGTGACTGTCCTCAGGGCGTCTTTTTTAGTATGTGTTACATTCAGGTAGGGCCCATGAAGACCTTTTAATGTATAGACTACAGTGCTAAAATAAAAATACAATAAGGGGCTATTTATTAAGGATTTGCAGTTCATTTTCTGGTGCTAAACAGTGAAACTGTGTGTGTTTATATTTGCTAAGGAGTCGCAGTGGAGTTTTGCCATGAAGAAAGAAGAAAAGTGGCACCACAGGAATTTGCAAGTTGGTTTCATGCAATAGATATTTTCAGGGATGCAAAAATCGCAAAGGAGAGAATAAAAATTTATACAATACTGCTAGCACCTGATTTACCTCTGCTGCAACAGAGGGAACTGTGGCTGAAATTTAATGTTAGAAGAAAGCAGGTGTGAGATATGCAGCTCTGCTCACAGTGTGGCAGCCGTTGGTCATCTGAAACCTCGTCGGAGTTAGAGCTGCGTTAACTAAAACTTAGCACAAATTTGGATAAATCAAGTAAAAATTGTCTAGAAGTGTTGTCTCCCAGCTGGACTAAACCCCACCCCACTCTGCTATCTTCAGGCATTCTGTTTATTTCTACCCATCTGTGGCCACTGTTGTTCCCATCCACACTGGACTTTTTCCACGCCCCATCAGATCCAAGGTAATATGATGCATTTGTCAGGTGTGGGGCGTATTTGATTTGATTTGATTTGATTTATTTATTCTTTCAAACATGTAACAACAGTCAGTATGTAATCACACATAATTCCAGACATATCCACAAAAATATTTTCAATTTGCTTATACCTAGTACATGCTTGAACGGAGTAGGAAGAAGTTAGACTTATCTAGTCCTACCCCCTAACATCATCTTATCATCATTGGTTTGCAAGCAGTATTACTACATGGATACATATTCTACATCCACACTCCCATCTGATTAATCATTAAGCCTGTTCTTGCCCATATCTTGATTGACACATACCTTTATATCTGTGTTTAAACTCATCAATATT
>NW_018128095.1:1052589-1053661 GCF_001952655.1 Monopterus albus
TATTTTTCTAGCTTGCACATTAATAATTCATGATTGATTGTGTCAAATGCCTTTTTTAGGTCAATAAATATTCCTATCGTGTATTTCTTTTCATCCATGGCACTTGTAATGTCCTCCATCAGGTCGGTAATGGCCAAAGATGTCGACCGGTTCGACCTAAAGCCATACTGACAATCAGAGAGGATTTTATGTTTATCAATAAATGTATCTAATCTGTTATTGAAGAGTTTTTCCAGAATTTTTGAAAATTGTGACAACAGAGAAACCGGCCTATAATTCGTGAAGTTGTTTTTATCACCAGATTTATACAGAGAGATAACCTTTGCAATTTTCATATTGTTAGGGAACTGCCCAAGTCGAAATGACATGTTAAAAATGTATGTTAATGGTTTGCCTATTTCTTCAATTACCCATTTAACAGTTGTCATGGTGATACCTTCACTATCACTTGATGTTTTGTTATGACATTTATTTACTATCTCTATAATTTCCTTTTCAACTATTGGCTCCAAGAACATAGAACTCATATTCCTTTCAATTGTATTGTTATTTATAGTGACGGATGTATCATCTGTACAAATGCTTCTTGCTAAACTAGGGCCAACATTCACAAAAAAATCTGTTAAACTTATCAGCTGCATCCTCCATTCTGATGACCGGTGTATCATTATTCATAAAGTATTGAGGGTAGTTACTCTTACTGGAACTGTTTCTAATCAATTTATTTAATATATTCCAAGTACCTCTCATGTTATTTTTATTATCCTCCAATACTACTAATACAATAATATTGTTTCTTACATCTCCTCAGGATCTCAGTTAATTTGTTCTTGTACGCCTTATATTTTGCTTCTGTCTTTTTTGATCTGTCTTTTATGAAATCCTTGTATAATGCAGTCTTCTTTTTACATGCATTCTGTAATCCCTTACTTATCCATGGTTTCTCGCTGTAATTCCTTTTGTTTTTATACTGCTTACGTGGGCAGGTCCTGTCATATACTTCCTGAAATATATGTATAAATTGTTCATATGCTTTTTTTAAATCTTCCTCTCTGTATACTGCTTCCCATTC
>NW_018128095.1:1055799-1065219 GCF_001952655.1 Monopterus albus
CGGATTTATTAGCTCTTTTCCCTTTTGGAGGCATTTCAGTAGTTGTAGTAGTTGTAGAGTTTTTGCTCAGAGCTCAAAGCCTTGACAATATGAAAAGAACAGAAGTGAAAATATCGTAGAACAGACAGAAAAGCAATAAACACGTCTGCTCTCGCTCGAAACCCGGAAACACATTCTTTTATTTGAGAAGAGAAGACTAGTAAACAGATATTTCACAGTGTGAAATTTATTATGCATTAACATATCAAAATAAGCATGTGCACATGGATTTTCACTGTTTAGGATAAACAGGAAAGACTGTCCTCAACTTGTCGGTATACAATATTTGTATGAAAAGGTGCTACTATCTAATTGGTCAAAAACTGTTGGGGAGAAGCCGTGGTTTAAACTTAACTCTCCCGTTATTGGTCCTTCAGTCCGTCCGTCCTCTAATTGTCCCCTCTGGTCCAATGGTCATGGACAGCCCCCTAAAAAGGGGAAGAATACCTATACTGTCTTAATTCCTACATAGACACTTACTTCTTCCTTTGTTTCCAACTAACTGCTCCATTTTAGGCATTGCTTTCCGGTTCCAATTAAAACTGCTCTGCCTGTGTGTTGGTTCTACCTTTGAAGTTTTCTCCTCTTCCTGGCTTCAGATCTAATCTCTGTTTACTGACCATAGTGTCCCAGTGAACCCTAATTCCCTGGCCTCTTCAGCCAGGTGGTGATAATAAAATAACTGTGGACCCTCTTTGCCAAAGTTGTAAATCTAATCAGATTCAGTGTTTTAGTGAACCAGTCCTTTTGATGTTAAACAGTGCTTCAGTTGGCTAACACTATAAATATTGACCAGTGATTCAGTGAACACATAGGGTGATATGTAACTACATAAACATAATTGTAAGATTAAAGTATATAGGCCTATGTATGCTATAAAATAAAAACCTTAACTAATTTTATTCATATCTACTTAAAAATAAAAATCACCCTAACACAGGCCAGTATGGCTTATTTCCAGATGGACCATGGAGGCCCCCTGCGCAGGTCCAACCCACAAGGAGAGCAAACCTGTTAGACCCAAGAGGCTGCAGCCATGTAGCAGCAAGTTAAAATTTAGGCCATCAGCTCAACTAGAAAAGTGGGGAGTTTGTTAAACTATCAAAGTGTGACATGAAATTTCTCTTTTTTCACATACAGCTCACAGTTACCTTATACAGGTGCATCTTGATAAATTAGAATATCGTGGAATGGTCCATTTATTTCAGTAATTCAACTCAAAAAGTGAAACTCGTATATTATATAAATTCAGTACACACAGACTGAAGTAGTTTAAGCTGTTGGGTCTTTAAATTGTGATGATTTTGGCCCACATTTAACAGAAAACCCACCAAACCACTACCTCCACAAGTCTGGTTCATCCTTGGGAGCAATTTCCAAACTCCTGAAGGTACCACGTTCATCTTTACAAACAATACTATGCAAATATAAACAACATGGGACAACACAGCCATCATACCACTCAGGAAGGAGACGCCTTCTGTCTCCTAGAGATGAATGGACTTTGAACAGTACAAATTAATACCAGAACAGCAGCAAAGGATCCTGTGAAGACACTGGAGGAAACAGGTACCAAAGTATCTATATCCAATAGTAAAATGAGTCCTATATCAACAACCTGGAAGGCTCCTCAGTAAGGACGAAATCATTGCTCCAAGACGCCATGTGGACAAAGATCTGACTTCTTAGAGAAATGTCATCTGGTCTGATGAAACAAAAATTGAACTGTCTGGCCACAATGACCATCTCAAGACATCAGCCAGGAAGTTAAAGCTTGGTCACAAATAGGTCTTCCAAATGGACAACAACCTCAAGCAGATTTCCAAAGTTGTGGCCTAAGAACAATAAAGTCAAGGTATTGGAGCGGCCATCACAAAGCCCTGACCTCAAAACAATAGAACATTTGTGGGCAGATCTGAAAAAGCATATGCGAGCAAGGAGGCCTCTAAACCTGACCCAGTTCTACCAGTTCTGTCAGGAGGAATGGGCTAAAATTCCAGCAACTTATTGTAAGAAGCTTGTGGAAGACATCCTGAAACATTTGACCAAAGTTAAACAGTTTAAAGGCAATGCTACCACAAACTGAGTGTATGTAAACTTCTGACCCAATGGGAATGTGATGGAAGAAATAAAAGCTGAAATCAATCTTTTCCTCTACTATTATTTTGACATTTCACATTCTTAAAATAAAGTAGTGATCCTAACTGACCCACAGTAAGACAGGGAATGTTGATAGGATTCAAAGTCAGGAGTTGTGAAAATCTGAGTTTATATGTATTTGGATAAGGTGTTTGTAAACTTCTGATTTCAACTGCAGTTTCAGACAGGGCATAAGGGGGAAGGAGGAGTTAAGGGAGAAGAGGAGGGGATACTGTTTGAGTTTGTTTAGACTGTCACTCAAGTCTCTAACTGTTGAAATTTAGAGGGTGAAAATTTGTTCAAGCAGTTTTAAGAAGCACAGCTTGCCAAAGGAGAATGTGAGGGACTTTTACAGGTCATGTTTTGGTTAGGGAACAAAATAAAAGATGATTTGACTGGCAAGTGATGATAAGTTCTGAAATATTTTTGCTGATTTCTTCAACCATATTCCATATTCAAGTTCAGTTGCAGTAAACTCACTCTTTTCTACGGTCCCTCAGTAGAGGCACATACAGTACTTACCAGGTGAAGCACATTCAAATTAACACAGCTGGCCATTTACACCAAATCGAAAAATTTCAGTCCTGAAATATCTTCCACGGTTTTCTTCAGGATATTTGTCGACACCAAGTACAAGCAGCACATGCACATTAATCGCTGTGCAGCCCACACAAGGCCACCAATAAGATGACATGTCACAGTGGACTCAACCTCACTACCAATTGGTTTTATACTTTGAGTTATTAAAATCAAATCTGGATTAGTTTATTTTCATCACTAGAGTTACTAGGTTTGGTTTGTCTACTCCCTCCATTTGGCTGTTAGATGAACAATCTCTGCCCTATGTATAAAAAAGTTTAAAGCTGACTGGCCTGTGAGAAGTGTTACATTAGCCTGTAAGTCAAAATAAGGTGGCATATTTATAGCTTACTCACCCAAAACTGGAGGACAGGTTGCTACCGCCTTGTTTTCTGCCTTTGTTTCCATCTCAGCACATATTTTGTCATCTCTCCATGAATCCTGCTCTTTTCACTTTTACTCTAATTTTGTGTCTCCTCACTTTTTCTACCTGTAAATATATGCCAGTCTCACATTAAGCTGAGTTTCTGCAGGCTCTCTGAATATGCTGTGGGCCTCCTAGGAAGCTACTACCCTGCCTCTGTGAGCCTCTGATATGCAATTCTCATGCAGATAAGAAGCACAGTGGTAATCAGAGAAAGAGAGAGTGGAAAAAGAGAGAATTTGCCCTCTAAACAAAATGAATCACCACTTACAATTTCTGCATATAGGCTTCTCTCACAAGGGTTTTATGTGCCTTGCTTAGAGGCTCATGAATAGTGTGATGGAGTCAATATTCTGCCTGTGCTGTGAATGAGAGAAAATCTCCATAATAGGAGTGAAACTTTTAAAGCTATAGACTTATGACTTTTCACACAGTTGCAGTTTCATGCATAAAAAAGTTTGCTTTTGTTAAATACATAAAGGTGTTAATCTGAAATATTAATTTAAAATTAAAACTATGTAATCTGGACACTAAAGAGTTGAAAATAATCTATTTTACAGTATCTTTTAATCTCATAGCGGTGTTCAGATTGACTGTGACTCTGTAGAAAAGACACACACACATTGTCACTGATTTAAATGATACTGGTGCAGCATGGGTGCTACAGTAAAGGGCTCAAGCAACAAAGTTGAACCTGGCTCAACTTTGGTCCCAACACAGTCATTTGGCAGAACATTAGATAAAATAACTGGCCCCATGATAACTTTTCAGATTTCCCTTCTTACAGCATTGTAAACTGTTGTGCAGTCTTTTTGCCACCTGATAAGCCTTCAGACCTGTAAATGCATAATGTATGTTACTCAAGCTGGATAGTTTTGTTTTAATGCAAAGCTGCTTTTGCTCAAAACATCTTCTTATAATGGTTTTACCGGTATTCCTTTATGGATAAATATTAGCTCCACTTTCAAAATAAAAATGTCAGCACTTTGTTTGCTCTGTTCAACACTTGTTATATGAACACTGCAGCCTGTAAGGTCAACTAGCAGAGCTCTGGAATTTCAGTCTCACTGTTACATCTGTAAGAGACATTCAATGATGTTACAAATCAATTGTGTCACCACCCGCTCTTTGCCTCTCTCTTCTTCCTTGTGTTGCTCTTCATTTCAGAAACACACACCCACACACACATTGCATCACCCAGCAATTATCCTCTAACTCATTATTAGCAGGTATGGGCTGCATGGCCAACATGTGTATTTGTGTGTGTTGGGACTGTGTGGGTGGTAAACAAATGCAGAGGGTTCCGATGTGTGGGTCTACTTGTCCTGTTAGAGGGAGGAGTCACTGCAAATCAATACAAACTTGTCCTGAGTGATGACCTTTATCCTATGATGAAACATAATGGGAGTGGAGTGGTTCTTCACAGGACATGAGGGGTCATTGAATGGTTTGATAAGAATGAAACTGATGTAAATCATATGCTGTAGCCTTCACAGTCACCAGATCTCAACCCAGTTGAACAAATATGGGAGATTTTGGGCCAGCATGTTAGACATCATTCAAACACCAAACAAGAGAATATGTTTTGGAAGAATGGTGTTCATCCCTGCAGTAGAGTTCAGAAACTTGGACAATCAATATCAAGAGGCACTGAACTTGTTTTGGTTGCATGTGGTGGCCCAGCACTTTACTGGGACAGTTTTGGGGGGACATTTGCTAAACCTGTCACAAATTACTGTCAGGTGTGCAAAATATTGCAGCATCACAATGTTTCAATTTGACCATTGTAAATGAGCATAAGTGCAGATGCATGTCCACTTATAAGGATTTGGTGATCATGTTGCACATATGTGCACCGAGAGGTAGCATAGAGGAAAATATAAGTTTACAGTAACTGAACTTTAATATGGTTGAAGAAACCAAAAAAATTATATTGAAACTGCAGTCACGTAGTCTCCCCTGAGTCAAATCATCTTTTATTTTGTTAGTAACTGAAGCGTGGTTTAACCTGGAACGCTGTACAAGTCCATCACATCCTCCTCTGGCGATCACTGTGAATTACAAACACCCTCTCCCTCCCCTAAAATGTTCTTAACACCAAAGAGATGTCAGATGACTGACAGCTGCCATGGTGAGAGCAGAGCTGTACACCTGCTTTCTCCAGATGTTAAATTTCAGCCAGAGTTTCTTCCGTTACAGTGGTGGCAAATCAGACGCTGGGGGTGTTTGTATAACTTTGCATTCTCTCCTCCCTGATGTTTGCATCCCTGAATGAGAACACCTTAAAATACATATTGTATGAGACCAAATACACAAATTCTTGCAGTGCCACTTTTCTTCTTTTTCTCCACCCCAAAACCCGACTGTGACACCTTAGCAAATATGAACACGTGCGATTCCAGTGTTTAGCGCCAGAAAATGCACTGCAAAACCTTAGTAAGCATCCACCTTCCTGTTATGTTCTTGCTATGTTATGTTCCATTTGGAACCTGTCTGTATGCTAAATTCAATTTTTGTGCATGCTAGCATACAAATACGTATACATATGCTGTTGTGTGTGCCTGCATACTTTTGGTTGTAGGAAATGCTAATTAGTAGCATTAATGCTGTAAGCCAATAAGTTAATATGCCCTGAAGAGCACTGAGCATTAAAGCAAAGGACAGAGGAGCAATGTGACTTCCCCTGGCCAAGCTAGAGAGAAATGTTTCACACACACACACACACAGTCAGTACATGAGTAGTTACAAATTTTAACAGGATATAGATAATTTGCATGTTATTACTATGGATGAGCACATGATCATATAGACAGACAAAAATAAAACATGTGAACGCACACACTCATACATAGGGACATACATCCTGCAGCCATATTTAAGTTAATGTTATGGTCGCTCGGACACTGAGGTAAGCGAGTCAAAAAATGACGGACCCAGGTAGCTGACTTCGGTGCAAGCAGTGCTCAATTTATTTACAGTGATGATAAACAGATATGTGACTAGCAAGGTGAAGGGAGATGGAGCATAACCCGATGTCGAGCAGCCGTAGAGGAAAACAATCAGTGGTGCGATGAATGTTGGTGGACTGGGCTGCGGACGCTGGGGTCACTCCTGAACTGGTCATGGTTGGCAGCAATGATGGCTGAGAAAACAAGAGTACGTACAGACAGTTAAAAGAACACTGTGCATCGACCTGTGTGGTGGAGACTGACAGGGTTGAGCAGGTCTCAGGTCCAGAGAGGAGGTCCGTGGAGGAGGAGATGTAGCAGGGACAGAAGCAAGGCAACGAGATAAAGGGACAACAGGACTGGATCGGAGCTAGGACGAACAAACATAAGTACTTTGATAAAGCAATAGACAAAAATACTGGATAAGGATGGGCCTGAGTATCTAGAAAGAACTGGCAGGGGAGTGGACGGTGAGCAGGGTATACAGTAAGTAGGGAGAAACTAATCAGGTGCAGCTGGTGATGATCTGAGGAAGTGAAGCAGGTGTGTCAGATAGTGTAATCAGGGTAAGGGAGCCAAAACAGAGTGAGGGAAGTGAGAGAGGCAGGTGCAGCTGGGCAAACCTGACAGTTAAAGCTAACTCCCAGTACTTACCTTGCCTTTATAATATATGCCAAAAACAATGCTCAGTATAATCTGTGAAAGAAAGAAATTTTTGAAAAAAACAAAACAAAACAAAACAAAAAAGACTAGAGGGTAGACTAAGAGGAATGGAATTGAAAGATACAAGGGATTAAAAAAACAGCTTTGCTGTAGTAATTTTAGGTGACAGCATTTTAAAATGTCAGGTGTTGTGTTTTTACTGAAATTTCTCTGTTGGTGTTGCCTGGATACAACTCTGAATTTGTATTTGCGTGGATAGGTGGATTGGTATGTATTCTGTGTGTGTGTGTCTGTGTGTAGTGGTGTGGTGGGGGTCTGGGGGGGCTATACATTGTGAGGACTACTTTGAGTTTTATACAACCCCAATCTTGATTCTTTTAATTTTGTTCTGCACCGTAGAGGGTGACATATCCAATTCCCTTCCTGTCTTTCTCTGAGAAACATTGTTTTTAAACATTTCTCACGTATATGTTGGCAAACTGGCGGTCCTCAGCTCATCTAAAGGGCTTGGCCTTTCTTGGACACCTGCTTTGTGCCAAATCATGATGCAGTCACCTGTTGACATCACCTGTTTCAAATAGAATTATCATTTCATTATTTAACCTCATTACTGGCCCTGAAGTGCAACCGTCCCAACTTTTATTGGAATGTGTTGCATTATCAGGATTGAAGTGAGTGTTTAGCTTGAACGAAGAATAAAATTGATGAGGTGTCACATCAAATAATGTGCTGCTGTATTGTTTTCAATGCAATACAGGACACAGATGATTTGCACATCACTATTTTCAGTTTTCATTTTGATTTTACATACAGTCCCAACTTTTTCTGGTTTGGGGTTTTACCATGAGTGTAAGTACGTCAGGTTCAGAACAGGGTCATAGTTAGGGTTTGGCATTTTTTATCATTAAGGTAAGAAACTATAAAATGCATTATGTCAATGAGTGTCCTCACAAAGATAATGCACACACCTGCCACTCTGTGTGTGTGTATGTGTGTGTGTGTAAAGGCTAAAGTCACAGTGAGCTGTTCCTGGGAGAGCTAACCTTTGCTTGTAAAGAAGACAAAAACTCACTCTGACAGCCCCAGGTTGGAAACATACTCACAGACATACATGTGCACACACAAACACACATTTGAAACCTTAATTGTACACAAGGACAGACACACCTAGTTACACACACACGCGCGCGCATAGGCAAAACTCATGAGCTGCCAAAAGGGGATAAAAAGGGCTATTTAACTGCTCAGACTGATGGAAAACAGCAACTTGGCATCAGAGTCATGCACACACTCTCTCACACAAACAAGTTACATCTGCATGAGCCCACATACATTTAGGGCTCTCCATTAATCCTGTTACACAGCAGGTAAAGTCAGTCTGACCTCACTGTGGCTGCTTTCACTGTTAAGTAACAGTTTCTTCAAATAAACAAGTTTCACACAGACATACCTTCGTTACTACCACGGGGATATATGTTGTGTATGTTTTTGAATTTTATTGCGGTCTGATCAGCTTTCAAAGCAGCTGTAGGTGGAGATAAGGTGGGTGACACATCCACTGGCTGTGAGCTCTAGTGGACCACAGTCAGTTTCACCATAAACACAGTGATTACAGTGGGATTTGAATGTATTATTTCAAATACAGTGAAACATATATAAGGTTACATGCAACAGCCCTATAGACACTGGATGCAGCTGTGAGTCAAGTACTATACTATATATAATTGCTGGTGGTTACAGGATCAGAGACTTTCTTTCTTCCATGCACAGAAGCCTGGTCAGAGATATCAGCAGGTTACTGGGTGAAAATTTAGATACAGTACAAACATAAATAGTTTTGTCACTGTCAGTTGAGGAATGGAGCACATAACTGATACAGGGAAAGTGTTTCCCTGCCCTGACATCAGACATCAGTCAGTCATGTTTCCACAATGCTCTTTAAAGGAGATGAGAGGATCTGGTTTGATTGGACAGAAATAAAGATTATTGTTCACATCAGCACTAATGACTCCCTAGGTTGCCAGTCGGAGGTCACTGAAATTAATGTTGAGTCGGTGTGTAACTTCACCAAAACAATGTTGGACTCTGGACAGGGATCCAGAGAAAACTACAATCTGACCAGTGATGATATGTTTAGCTGCATGTTGTCATTCAACTGCTGGCTGTCTAGGTGGTGCCCAGAAAATGATGTGGACTTCATAGACAGTTTGCAGACCAGTGCACAGAGTTCCAGTCTTACATGCCTCTCTGCTGTCTCTTTGCAGCTACTACCCACCCAAAACTCCCATTACGCCATAGAGACTGTGAATGCCCCCTGACAACCTAAATTATAAAAATCAAAAATCAACTCAAGAGGAGTTATTCATAAGAGCCTAATTTTAAAATTAAGACTACTTCTCTTATATAACAAAATAACAGGACAATCAAATTATGGACTATTAAATATCAGATCTCTCATCTAAATCTCTGTTAGTGAATGACTTGATAAGTGAACATCACATTGACTTATTGTGTCTTACTGAAACATGGTTACTGCAGGAAGAATATGTCAGTCTAAATGAATCCACCCCACCTGGTCACAGTAACTGTCACATCCCTCGAAACACAGGCCAAGGTGGAGGTGTGGCA
>NW_018128095.1:1065281-1082176 GCF_001952655.1 Monopterus albus
CATGTAGATGCTGACAATGACAGCCTCAACAATGCATTCTGTTCATTATTAGACTCAGTTGGCTTCTCTCAAACTGTAAATAAACCCACTCACTGTTTTAATCACACTCTTGATCTTGTTCTGACATATGGCATCGAAACTGAACACTTAATAGTTTTTCCCCATAACCCTCTTCTGTCTGACCATTTTCTAATAACTTTTGAATTTACATTAATGGATTATACTCTATGTGGGAAACAATTCCACTACAGTAGATGTCTATCTGACAATGCTGTTACCAAGTTAAGCAAATAATTCCATCATTATTTACTTCAGCAGTGCCATTTGTCAACACAGTGGAGGGCACCACCTTAACTTTCTCACACAAGTCAATAATCTTGTTGATAGTGCTGCAGCCTCCCTGAGTATGACACTTGATACTGTTGCCCCTCTGAAAAGGAAGGCAGTGAAACAGAGGAGGCTAGCCCCGTGGTACAGCTCGCAGCTCCACTCCCTAAAGCAGGCATCACAAAAAGTGGAAAGGAGGTGGTGCTCCACTAAGTCAGAAGAGTTTTTCATAGCCTGGAAAGATAGTTGAATAACATATAAAAAAAAGCCCTTCATAGTGCCAGAACCACATTTTATTCATCACTGATAGAAGAAAATAAGAACAACCCCAGGTTTCTTTTCAGCACTGTAGCCAGGCTGACAAAGAGCCACAGTGCTGTTGAGCTTAGATCTCAGAAGTAATGAGTTCATGAACATCTTTACAAATACTTTTCTGCAGGTATCCCAGGCTCTGGAGCTCTACATTTTTGATGAGCAGTCATCAGACACATCAACCTGCCCAGTGTTTGATTGCTTGCTGTTGTGTTTGTTGTGTCTTGTTGTTTCTTTTCTTTTCTCTCTCCTATATCTACTCACCCTAACCGGTTAAGGCCAAAGGCCACCCACCAAGGGCTGGAGGTTTCTTCTGTTAAAGGGAGTTTTACTTCCCCACTTTTGCTAAGTGCTTGCTCAAAGGGGATTTGTTGGGTTTTCTTATAATAGTGTAAGGTCTAGACCTGATTATGTAAAGTGCCCTAATACAGTTGTTGTTGTGAATCAGCACTATACAAATAAATTGAATTAAACTGTATTGAAAATAGAGCCCTTAAACTTCATACACACAATGCATCAGGTGTGTTAGTTGCAGTTCATCTTAAGAATGATACTGTATTATTTAATTAATGATGCATTTTGTTACACACACTGGATTTATTCTAATTAAAAAGATTTGGTCTACTGATCAACAGTCACATTTTGAGTTTAATTACTTTCCTGCTTTCTAGGCAGCAGCTGGCTTGGATTCATGGCAGGATAATCTGACAGTTACCTTGCAGAGTTATCTCACACTATGAACATTTAGAAACATTTTTCTGTTGTCTTCAAAGCTGTGCACATTTCACATGGCAAAGCAGATGAAGCCAACATTTTTTCTTCATTTTTCATAAATAAATATCCAGTTGGCCATGAAAGTTTACTCTTGACCTTGGGAAAATTAATTTATAATTATAATTTAACAAAATAATATAAACTTAGTGTCCATTTACTATCCATATTTCTAGAGTTTTTGACCACATTTCATGAACTTTGTCTTCAAATGGAGTCAATTTATTTGTCATCAACCTGATTTATGGAGATTTATTATGGTATACAGTGAAAAATAGAATCTATAAGACAGACAAAAGGCTAGGCCTGCACAAAGTCATTCATGTCAAGTAATACAAAGGCACACTCCCATCAACACATTCACATCCACACACCACACATTGGGTCAGGTCTCTCCTGTCAAGGTCAGGGGCCCAAGCTGTTTCAGTCCCAACAATCAGCTATTAAGATAAACTATGATGAACAGTAAAACAAAGGGAAGGTTTAACTTAACCATGACAAAAGAACGCTGCCATCCTGTTGCCCTGGTCAACCTCACTGCTGAGCTGCTCCAGAGCTCCCCAAGTGATGGCCTCACCTCGTGCTGGTGGTTCTCATTGTCCTTTATTGATTTAACCCCCATCTTTTTTGGTTAATTTACCCCTTTCACTTCCCCCTTTTTCTCTGTAATTTATTGATTTACTTTGTTTAATTTTATTTTTCTTTAATATATACTGAATGTCAGACTACATAGAGCTGGATACACCCACACTACACACCTTCACACACACAAACTAAATGTAAAAATCCCTTTGTCTCTTTTGTAAATGTCTGTTGTCTTATCTTCCCTGTCATGTTTTTTGTCGTGTATAAAAAAATCCAAATAGTCACTAATATTTGTACATGATAAACAGATAGTCAGGTAGTCAGATACTGTACACACTTATGCAGGACAATGCATAGATTCACACATTTTGAAATGGACACACACACACTTGAGGTTCCTGCCAGAGTGTGACTGAATTTAAACCTTTTCCATGTCTGCAGGCTAAAGGCAGCAAAAACCACTGGGCAATGCATATTCTCCTGTTCTTTCTGCCTGTGTGATATTCTCATACAGGCAGAGAGAACAGGAGGAGAACTGCATATTATCTATTTTTGTGGATGGACACTGCCCCAGTGGCATGTTTAATTTGTGCAGAGCATATAATTGCCTTTGCCATTTTACCGACAAAGATCATAAATACAGTATATTGCATTTACCTTTAGTAAGTCAGCATTTTTAACAGCTGATATTAATCTTCAAACTTAATTAATAATTTACTTATCTAGCAAAATTCTGTATCCTGAAAATAACAATCACATAATTTTACTAATACACATTACAATGGATTCAAAACTAACAAAAGACACCAAAACAAAACCAGAAATCTAATTAAATCATAAATGACCCAGAGCTGCTGATGTAGTCATCTGCATAATGGTGAAGAACAAATTACAGTACTTTATGTTTAATCATGCACAAAGATGGAAAAAAAGGTGTGCATTCAGAGTTTCTCCTCAGCTCAGTCCATAAATAAATAAAGGCCAGTACTGTCATCACTCACTGACTGGCAGACTTGGCAGACAAGCAATAATTCATAATTGGGTAAGAAAAGTAATCGGTATAACACAATCTCTTTTCTTTCTAAAGGACACTTCAGCCAAAACAAGCACATGGGCAGCACCCTAAAGCAATTTAGGCAAATTATTTTGCATATCCCTGAAAGTTATGACACTGGTTTATAACCTTTTTGTGCACCCTTATTCACAGCCATATAGGTCATCAGTCCTTTTGGGCTTCACTGCATCTATCAACCAGAGGCCTAATGGGACATGGGGACATTAATTCCCAAGACAGCAACTGAATGAACTGATATACCCTATTTGTGTCATCATGACCTCTAGCTTGTTTTTAGATTCAGTCCATTACAGATTATGTTTGGTCCCATTTGCCTATCCCCATTCCCACTGAAATCAATACTGACCACTGACCACTTCAGCTGTAGATTGATTTACAGCATGCCTGGGGGACAGGAAAGACACAAGAAGACTGATGACTCAGTGACCACAATAACTGTGGCCTGGTTTAATTTGCTTTTAATTTAATAAGCTTCTTCACTTCCAAGTTGAATGGGTTCTTCAAAAATTCAAAACACCTTAATGCTTGAGCAGGCTGTCACGCCTAAGCCAGTTTAGAGGTAACTGTGAATAAATGCTGTGTCAAAAGCACATTTATTTTATTTCCAAACCCAATAATTAGAATGAATAGTGTAGACATTTCTGTTGTTCATTTGACAGAATTCTTGTCAGTCCTACTTGGTTTTATATTGTAGGTCATTCCACTGAAGCTGATCAGAGTTGAGGGAACTAGTCCATCATCAGCTAAGCCTTCAAACATATCATTTGCAGGATGCCTAGGGGACTGAAAGGTCAGCAATTAAGTACCGTTTCCTCTGTGGTGCCTTAAAGCTGGGGTTTTCAACCAGTGGCCTGTGGCCCCCTGGTGATCCATGAAGGCATTGCAGGTGGTCCCTGACAATGCATTCAGTAATGTTTCACTGTAGGAATCTTTTTTTTAACTTTATTTTTAATGCATTTCCATCTACAAGCCCCATTTCCAGAAAAGTATGGACATTTTCCAAGATGCAATAAAAAGTCAAATCTATGATTTGTTAATTCAATTTAACCTTTAACTAATAAAAGTACAACCAATTGAATTGCATTTTGTAAATATAAACAAGATTAGAATTTAATGCCCGAAACACAAAAAAAAAATTGGGACAGAGGCTAAATAATACAGAAAAGTATATAGAATATTCCAGTAATGCAGTTCTGGAAAATTCTAAAATTTGCAGATTAACTGGTAACAGGTGAGGCTGTCATGACTGGTTGTAAAAGGAGCAGGCACCAAAGGCTCAGTCTTTGCTATCCAGGGTGGGTCATTGCACCACTTTGTGCCAAACCTTCTGAGAGAATTGTCAGTCAGTTCGAAAAGAATATTTTTCAACACAAAATTGCACAACTGAGGCCTTTAATCATCTACATTATGTAATATTCAGGGAATCTTGGGAAATGTCAGTGTGTGAAGGCCAAGAACAAAAACCACTGCTTTTGGGAAGAATGGTTGTCAAAAGAGGTCAAAGATAAAAAAAAGACCATTGAGACTGTGTATCAGTGAAAGGTGCAAAAGCCAGCATCTGTGATGGAATGAGGGAACATCAGCGGCCATGGCATGGGTGACTTGCATATGTGTGAGGGTACTATGGATGCAGAGGTGAAAATTGGGATTTTAGAGAGATGTGCTGCCAACAAGGCAACATCATTTCCTAAGAAGTCCATGGATATTTCAGCGGGACAATGCTGGGCCTCAATCTCCTTGTGCTACAACTGTGTAGCTTCAGGGCACTTTACAGTACATATCAGGTTTAGACCTTACATTCTTATAAGAAAAGCCCAACAAATCCACCTTGACAAAGCACTTGGCAACAAGAGGGAGAATTTATTTCCTTTAATGGAAGTAACCTACCATAGACCCTGGCTCTAGTGGGTGGCCTTCTGCCTCGACTGGTTGGGGTGAGTGGATAGAGGAGAGAGAAAAGAAAAGGAAGGAAAAGCAACAAGACACAACAACAAACAGACTGTTTCTGAAGAGAAGACACTCCAGGTCTGTCACAGAGTTTTTCTGAGGCCACTCCTGTGTTGTCTTGGTACTATGCTTCAAGACATTGTCTTGTTGAAATGTAAACCTTCGCCCAGCCTGAGATCCTGAGCACTCTGGAGAAAGTTTTTATTCAGAATTGCTCTGTATGTTTTGCATCCATCCTTCCCTCTATCCTCAAGCCTCCCAGTCACAGACAAACATCCCCACAGTATGATGCTGCCACCACTGTTTGACTGTAGGGATGGTATTGTACTGGACTGTATGTTGTATGAATAGTTCAATTTAATAAGGAAATGTGGCAGGGGCCAAATAACACAGACTGCACAAACAGTCAAATGTTCACCTGCATTCTGTGGGACACAGCAGTGTTTAAAATGTTTGCCATTTTAATTTGGGGCATTAGCAACATTTCTAATTATCACTAAGCATAACATACAGGTTAACCTAAAGCAAATTTAATTAGTTTTGTAGTTAACTGTAAGTGTTGGACAAATTAAAATGTTGACTGGATTATGTATCTAGATGAAAAGTCAGAAGGTAAAGGACAAGACTCTGAAGACATTTTATACACATACACACACACACACACACATAAACATCAGCTGTTAAGGTGCTTGTGAATATTAAAAGATCATGTCACATCATAAGGATCCATCAACTCCTGAATGTTCAAAGGTCCACGGTAGTCTTTTCAATATGTTTGATTGTGGACCGAAGTGGTGGGACAGCCAACAGTCCAACACCCACAGAGCCTTTTTGAGAGAAATCCCAAGTGACTGGATTTAGTGGAGAGCACATTACTATAGATTAATAGGAACAAGAAGAGGCTTGACTGGACTCCACACTGTGCCAAGTGTAAATTTAAGAGACAAGTCTCTGACCAATTGCATCATCAAATCATTGCAGAAAAGTCATGTCCTACTCCTCCCATTCACTGTGCACTAAATTGATCTTTACATTGCCTAAAGGAGACTGTAGAGAGTAAATGAAAGAAGAGACAAGGGGAATTGCCTATCTCAGTCACAGTGACTTCAAAGGTCAAACCACTGACCCCAAAAGAGAAGAACACGTACTCCCATTACTCATTTGGATGGATTTAGCCAGAATCTTGTCTTGTCTTTGGGTCTCCAGTCTTACTACAGAAGCTAAGCGAGGTAGAAAACACCTTCTGATCACTATTCTAGCCTTCAAAAGGAGATGGCAATTCAAGAGTGCCTGGACAAACGGCCTTTTTCCATCAGGTGAACCTGATGGGTCCACCCACAGAGCTAGAAAAGACACAGTACAGCACATATTTTTGTCAAACATGATCTAACAGTTTTTTCTGAAGAACGCAGACACAGGTATGCCATCTTTCTGCAAATCTATATTCTAGTTTTTAGTATAAGATTAAATTGTCAGAAAAAGGTTTAACACATTATGACCTTCATAAGCACCATATCATCAGCTCTGAAATGGGCAGCAGGATAAATCATTAATCTATCATAAACAGCCTCTTTGATGACAACCGCTACAACTGACTATAAAAACCTCACTGCTTCAACTTTACATGAACACAATAACATGGCAATAATAGACTCCCTCATCTGTAGCATACCGTAAATGCAGGAAATTGAATGATTTGACTTAATTAATGTGACATTTATGCAGGATTATTATTATTACTTACTTTTGGCACACGTTACAAATATGGTCCACCAAGAAAAGGTGGTACTACTAGCCTGGTGGCTAGGAACAGTCTGGCTAGTAAGACTGGCTACATTTGGCCGTCCTCGATTAAACAGTGAATAAATTTCGTCATCAGTGGTACGATATTGGGTGGGGTTTATGGTATTATCTTGAGTGCTGCACGCATTCGCCAGTGTGTTAATTATTTCTTCGTTATTTAGGATGGCAGCCACTAAATTTCTTGCTGACTGGCTCATTGTCAACTTCCCAGTAGACTGAGCAAACAAAAAACACCCAGTTAAAACACAAGATGGCGCACGCGTTGATGACGTGAGGTTTCATTTTATATATATATATTCAGACTTTCATTATATATATTCTCAAGTTTCAATCAATATATTCAAGTTTCAATCAATATATTCAGACTTTCATTATATATTCTCAAGATTCATTCAATATATTCAGCTTTTCAAAATTATCTTAGAGGCTCAACAGCACTTAATACTAATGACAAAAAAGTCATTACCAGTCATATAATCACACAATAACAATTTGATCAACAAGCTCATTTGTCAAAAAGTCTGAATATTCCTTTAGTCATGTAGACATAAAACATCATGGTTCACATCCAAGCTCTCTAATGGACAGGTACTTGGCCTAGTTTCAGCAATCTCTGACTGCTGATCTAATTTGTATTCCGGCAGAGGAATAGTATGGAATTTCAATAAGGTGAGGCAGTTAAGGTCTTTGTAAATGTAGAACTCAAATTTTGTTAAAATACTATGACTTGTTATGGAAAAAGAAGATTGCTGGCTCATGCTCAGAATAGCTAATGATAGTCACCACACTTGATCCATTTATCATCAATAAATGCATACATACATTTTCCAAAATTTTACAGCATTCTGCCTATATGAAATGACCTTGCTGTTTAAAAATGCAAATACTGAAATGATCTTGAAAGAAAATGAGCAAAAATATTAAACACAAAGATACAAGCTATTAGCTTATTAGTTAGTCCTCTAACAGTATTGAATTAGTCATAGGGAGAAGCACTATCTCACTTTTTAAGTCTTAAGTGTAAACACCAATAAAAAGTTTAATTAGTGTTTGCTTTGTATTTTTAGCCTTATGTTGGCTTACTGTTTACTTGCCCCTTGCATGGGGATATGTACATGCACATTGAGAGCCGATGTACCAGAGTCAAATTCCTTGTGCGTCCAACACCGGGCCAATAAAGCAGATACTGATTCTGATCCTAATCAAGACAGAATATGAAAGTGGACAGCAGGATGAACTACGACAGCATTAATTAAATTGAATTTCTCCTCCATAAATAGGTAAACAATGGTACCAATGAAAAAAGATCACTGTTATTACCAGCATTATCACCGTGCCTCATGCAGCCACTAGCATTGCTTTAGATTATCAGTATTAAACTCTAGATTTTTATTTCTTGTTTTTATTTAAATTTCATGTTTTTATTTTTCATTACAATATTTATAATTAGATAAAATCAAAATTATTTCTATATTTAGAATATATATACACTATGAGTATTATGTCTGTGTAGACTAATAGTATATCCTGTTAATGGTACTGTATATCTAAAGTGGCCACTGGGACTTGTTTAAGGTTTCTGAACACCTCATCCAAAAATCTTCTTCAGTTCTGACCAACTAGTGGGGTTCCAGGTATTTAACATCTGTGGAGTTGAGGATCATTGAAGTTGCATCATTTTGAATCTCTCTAAAAGAGACAGAGAAGAAAATAACAAATTACTTAACACTGTCATACATTGCTGGAAATGTGAAAGATGATCTTCAACAAACACCACAACCCTGTGAATTTCAAACCCAGCAACATTCTGAGGTAAAAGCTGGTCCAGCTTAAGAACAGAACACCCAGACATACTGTAAGCAGATTAATGCGATATGCAGTTCAGTGCAGTGAGGAACACCAAGACTTGTACACAAAACAGCTGCTCCAAAAAACATGTGTCACAGCTCAGGAGAGCCAGCTCCTCAGGACAAGACTCAGCAGCCCATTGCTGCTCAGAGAGGACAGAGGTGGCAGTCCATGCCATCATTTACTTACACTGCAGTCCTGACACCCCTCCCAAGGCAATTTAAAATCCATTCCTACTTTGACTCATGTGACCCTAATGACCCACATGATGCCTGCAAGGGGCAATAATGTACATGGGCTTGATGACACTTAATACAGACAGCTCCCAGACTTTGTTCAGGAGGCAAATACCTTCTCTACCTTTAAGATTAGGCTTAAAACTTTCCTTTTTTGATAAAGCTTATAGTTAGGGTTGGCTCAGGTGACCCTGAGATTTCCGTTAGTTATGCTGCTATAGGCCTAGGCTGCTGAGGGAGCCTGTGACAAAGTGGATGAGAACACTCCACTTGTCCCTAGGTTAAGTCATGTATGTTTCCTAATGCCTTAACCTGTGTGTTAAATGTTTGTATTTACTAGGTTCATCACTTCCTCGTTTGGTAGGCTCTCTGATGTCATTAAGGATGTCATAGGGTTGATTGGTACCAGGAGCTACTTAATCAGCTGAAATAGACTGCCATGCTACCAGCTGCTCCAAGTGTAGTGGTGTGCATGTACCTCTAAGTTGCGTTGAGATGAATTTAGTTTAGTTTTCTTCAGTTATGTGAAGTTAAGCCATTTAGTTTGTTAGTGATTTTGTTTGGCATGTGTGCTTTGCTGGCACTTGTTCAAAATAAAGGACTGATTTGAGAAAACCTGAGATCTTGTTCGAGTCTGTCTCCTACATGCCTGGCCGCTGAGAGCCAACCTACCACAGAGCCCCATGATGCTATGAGCTCCGCTCCTCTCTATGCATCTACATTGTGTCTCCTCTCTCCCGTAGTGTGTCCTCTCTCTCTCCCTACCTTTTCTACCTTTCTGCAGGTTGCCCTGGCTCTGGAGCTCTACGTTTCTGATGAGCAGTCACCGGCCACATCAACCTGCCCAATGTTTTTTTTTGTTGTTGCGTTTGTTGTGTCTTGTTGCTTTTCTTTTTTTTCTCTCTCCTCTACCCACTCACCCCAACCAGTTGAGGCAGAAGGCTGCCCACCAAAAGCCAGGGTGTGTCGGAGATTTCTTCCGTTAAAAGGAGTTTTTCTGTCCCACTGCCGCCATGTGCTGCTCAAGGGACCAATGCTTGGAATGGATGGTTCAGATGTTACTATGTAAAGTGACTTGAGATGATTTTTGTTGTGATTTGGCGCTATAAAAATAAAATTTGTTGATTTCAATTGATTTTCATGTGCATTTCCACTTTAACCCAAGCCTGCTAGTAAGTGCTCTCTGCACTGAGGAAAGACAGTCCAACCAATATGCTCGCTGGTCTTCCCTGCACTATACAAGGACAGAACCACAGTGCTAATTGGTTTTCATTTTGATTTCTGCAGCCTTTGAATAAGGCTCATATCCCAGGGTAATAGAATGGCCCTGACCACATTAATTAAACAATTTTGGAGAGCACCGGAGTCAAAGAGAGAGAGAGAAGGCAAGAGACAGAATAGAGAAAAAGATGATGGGTGAAAAAAAATCAATTTCTCTCAAAACTGATTTAGTGACAGTGATATGACCCAAGTATGAATTTAATATGATCATGGCAATCACCTTGTTTTTAGTGTGTCCCATACCACTGTATGGGACACACTAAAAACATGCCAGTCTGTGGTCACAGACTGGCATAAAAGGAGAGTTGATCAGTCTAGACACACGCTCATGTATACTTATAGCAGGGTTCGGTTCTATTTTGTGTCTGGTCCCAGGTTGGGGGCAACATTATTTTTGATTTTGATTAAGGCAACAGTTCGAGTCTATAAAAATGACTACAAATTTACATCCATGGCTATATTTAGACACTGTTCTGATTTCAGCTAAATGCTAATATTAGCATGCTGACATTGTCACAATTATGCTACCATGCTGATGTTTAACAGGTGTTTTCTTCATCTTATTTTAGCATGTGGAATGCTAACATTTCCACAAAGTGTGGAGGAACTAAAATCTGCAGACATTTACTTTAAATCTAAACTGAAAACACTATTGTGTGCTTTGCCTTTGACTGGTTTGCTGTTTCAGTTGTTTTAGGAACTTCATTTGTATAAATAGTCTTACTCAATAGTACAGAATGTTCTATTCTCTTTCTTATGTGTAAGCCACATTGAGTCTCTGTTTGGAAATGAGTGCTATACAAATAAAGCTGTGTTGTGCAGCGTGTTCTTTTATGAAGAATAATCGAAGTCAACTATCACCTTTCAAACATTTATTATCATAACTGAATAGACCATCGAATAAAGCATTTTACAGAGCTCTGGGTTCCATCTCTATCTGAAGCCCTAACCTCAACAGCAAAACCATTCAATTCGTCTTCAGGACGAGAAGGAACGCCTACCCTCCTGGAAACCCAGTTACTTATACAATTTGAAATGTGCAATTGTCGGCTGGTCTGGTCCTCTCGTGTTGCTCCATTGGTCCATCTATCCATCCGTCCCCCTCCTGCGTCCTTCCTGCTCCAATGGGAAAGGCAGCTTCCTAAAGAGGGAGGAAATCCTACTCTGCCTAAATTCCTACACTCAAACTAACTAACTACACTATATGAAACATGGCTTTCCATTTGGCTAATTAAACTATCTTGCCGGTGTGTGTCTGTATATGGCCCTGCCTTTGAAGTTGTCTTCCTCTTCCTGGCCTCAGAGCTATCCTAGGAATCCCAATAAACTATAGCTCCCCCGGCCCATTAGCCAGGTGGTGATAGTAAATTAACTGTGGACCCTCTTTGCAAAGCTGTAAATCTAATGAGTTTCAGTGTTTTAGTGAACTAGTCCTCCTTGATGTTAAACAGTGCTCCAGTTGGCTAACACAGTAAATACTAGCCAAGAATTCAGTGAACACATAGAATGATATACTCAACTAACTATGTAAACATAATTATAACATATAAGTAAGCAAACTCATCATGTGTGCTCTAAACTAAATCATTATTCATTTTCTTAATATGATAGAATAATCATATGCACACAACGTAAACAAACAAGTTACCTAATCAACAAACATAGTGTCAATCTTCTACTAACTAAGTTCTTAATTCAGTCTAATATTAAAACTCAGTTAGGTTGAGAAAAGTACAACTGAGATTGATGGGGATGTAATACACGGATCACAAAAGTGATTCCAATTCATCTGTTAGAGCCAAATGTTAACATACTGTACAATTTGCTACAGATGTCTAATCAATACAGTTGCTAAATGAACAGTTTTGCTTTATAAATTAAGGCAGGTGTTCACATGTTTAAAATTTTACTTTATGTTATTCATTTGTGGAAAAGTGCATCTCTAAGTGTTGCAACAGAGAGGTCTGATGTAAAAAGGATTCAGTCAGAAGTTGGGAAATATGGAGATCCGGCCTTCGCCCGATTGCCGGCCGGGATTGGCTCTGGCCCCCCCCTTCCCGTGACCCCGCTCAGGGATTAAGCGGTAGAAAATGAATGAATGAATGAATGGACTGTTGTCTGGCCCTTGGTAATGTGGCTTTGGACTGTACCTGTCAGGTCTTGACCCAGAATGCAAACGCAGACAAGGAGGTAACTGAGAAAAAAGGTTTAAAAAAAAGGTTCAGGTCACAAGACAAAAGGTAAATACACCAAGCTCCGCCTGTCCACCTGACAAGGTAACAGAGACCATTTAGAAAGGAACTAAATAACACTGGTTTACAAGGTTTTTGTTTCTTTCATAATTCCTTGTGTACCAGATAGTTTATGATGCTGATCACAGAAATAACTTCAAAATTTTCCCATCTCGTACGGTTCTTGAGAAACGGCCAACTCCGTGATATAAAATGTGAATTTTTCAGTTTGGGCTTTTCACATATAATCTGGCAGTAGCCCATGATCTTCGGAGGTCAAAATTTTCATATTTTACTGCCAAAACCGATGCAATTGAAACTAGAATCATTTAGCTAATATACTGCAACAAAAAAATCGACATGCGTGCATTGGCAACGCAACCCTATATATAGGCCTACCTAGCAGCAGCAGTCATTCTAACTGAAGTCAGTGTCAGTGAGTATTACACTGAAAATAAAACTAGCGAGCTCAGAGGTTGTGAATTTAATTGCATATAGTTCCTGAAATGTTGCGCCAATGTCGCAATAGCCGTGACACGTTTTGTTACATATGTGGCGAGTTCACTTTGAAAGCACAGAAACGGAGTATGACAACTCTCATAAAGAAGGCCTATGAGTTATACTTCAGATGCACAATTGGAGACCGGGACAAATTATGGGCTCCTCATATATGTTGTGCATCTTGTGCTACCAGTCTGTGTGCTTGGCTGAAGGGTAAGCGTCCATCCATGCCATTTGCTGTCCCAATGATTTGGAGGGAGCAGAAGGATCATGTAACTGATTGTTACTTCTGCATGACAAATGTCTCAGGATTTTCTTCCAATAACAGGAAGTTTATTGAGTATCCGAACCTTGCCTCTGCAATGAGACCAGTACCACAGGATGACAGTCTTCCTGTTCCAAAACCTCCACAGACCTGGACACTGGAGGACAAAGAGGAGCAGACAGAGATAGACAAACCGATTGACCGTTGTTGCAGCTCCAACGATCCAGATTTTGAACCATCAACATCCAGTGATCCTCATTTAATTTCTCAGGCAGAGCTCAACGATCTTGTCAGAGATTTGAATTTATCGAAGAGTCAAGCAGAACTGCTTGGATCAAGGTTGCAAGGGTGGAACCTGTTGTCATCGGATACAAAAATATCATTTTTTCGGCTCCGTCATGAAGATTTGACAAAATTCTTCAGACAGGTGACCTTTTGCAGTGACATCGATGGATTGCTTTCTGATCTCGAATGTGAACATGACCCAAAAGAATGGTGACTGTTTATTGACTCATCACTGTTAAGTTTGAAGGCCGTTTTGCTGCACAATGGCAATATCTACCCTTCCATACCTGTCGGACATGTCGTTCATATGAAGGAAACGTATGAGAACATGCAGCTGCTGCTGAAACACGTTCAGTACTCGAAGTACACCTGGAATATATGCGACGATCTAAAGGTGGTTGCCATTTTACTCGGACTGCAGCTTGGATACACCAAGTACTGTTGTTTTCTTTGCGAGTGGGACAGCCGAGCAAGAGCTTTACATTATGTGAGAAAGGACTGGCCACCTCGCAGGAAATTGGTTCCAGGGCAGAAGAATGTTGCACATCAGCCATTGGTTAATCTGAAGAAAATTTTTCTTCCACCTTTGCACATCAAGCTTGGGCTAATGAAAAACTTTGTTAAAGCAATGGACAAGCAAAGTGAAGCCTTTGCATATTTGCAACAGATGTGTCCACGCATCAGTGATGCCAAGATAAAAGAAGGTGTTTTCGTTAGCCCACAGATTTGAGAGGTGATGAAGGATAGTTACTTTGATGGCCTTCTGCAGGGTGCTGAACGCGTTGCATGGATCGCCTTCAAGAATGTCGTTTCTAACTTTCTGGGCAACTACAAGCCACCAGACTACGTCAAACTGGTTTAAAGTCTGCGCCAGGCATACAAGTCGATGAACTGCAACATGTCGCTTAAAATACATTTTCTTCATTCTCACTTAGACTTCTTTCCAGAAAATCTCAGCTCTGTTAGTGACGAGCATGGTGAAAGGTTTCATCAAGACATTGCCAACATAGAGAAACGCTACCAGAGAAAGTGGAGTCCATCTATGCTGGGAGACTATTGTTGGACACTGATACGCGAGGCATCAGACAGTGACTACAAGCGAACATCTGAGGCAAAACACTTTTAGATTTTCTTTCGTGTTGCTTGGGTATCACATCGTAAATCGTATATTGTAGTGTAGGCCTGTGCTGCTGGAGACATTATTATGTTAAATGCATAAATGCAGTTTTCTTAAAAACCCTGCGTGATACTGAAATTACAATTACATATTTGTGTTCAGCGTGTAAAAATCTATTGGTTTCACCAAAAATTTTAGAGGAAACAAAAATTTTCATAAAATTTGTTGGCCAGTGTAATACACTCTGAGAAACAGTTCACACAGGGAAGAGGAACAGACCAGTTAATCGAGCAGATGTTGGGCTGAAGATGACACTCCATGTTGAAGGACTGGCAGGCGAGTAGAGGTGAGTCAGGGCTGGAGATGACTCACTCAGCAATGAGGAACAGGCAGGTGAAGAGAGCCGACACTAAGCTGAAGGTAACTCACACATTGATGAGGAACAGATACAGGACTGGAGCCCAGGTAGGGACAAGGAACAAACAGGTGAATAGTACGGCCAGGGGTTGAAGACAACTCACTCTGCAACAAGGGATGGGCACAGGAAAGGACTGTGTAATTAGCAACAAGTGAAAACAATGAATGGTGACCAGGAACTGTGGTAAATCCGGGGCAGGAGAGGTGATTCAGAGCAGGAAATTCAGGGGAGGCAACAGTGGTGCGGTGGAAGGTTCGAATCTCAGCAAGTCCATGTGTCAAAGTGTCCTTGGACAAGACACTGAACCCCCCGTTGCCCTCGATGGTTAGAGCCATCATTTGAGGTGGCGCCGCAGATGGCTGCCATCGGTTCTGTACCGGAAACAAATTCCTTGTGTGTAGCATACTTGGCCAATAAAGGTTATTATCCTTATCCTTAAATCAAGAACAGGAAGCGAGTCCAAACCGTAGCAGTACAGTTTGTTTCTTTTTTGAAGAAGAAGAAGAAGAAATTTACAGAGTGGATTTGTGTGTAACTTTTCACATTGAGTTGGATGTGTTGATAGCCTAAGATAGCCTGACTAAGATAGAAACTGAAGGTAGGCATAACATCATCCTCAAGGGGAACATGAATGCTTTTACAGAATATCTTAACAAACCATTCACCAGTTGTCAAGCTATTTCACCCTGAGCCAAGAATGCTGGAACTACAGAAAAAATCTATTAATTACCAACATTGTCTGTACCTTTTGGACCAATCTGTCAAGTAGCCAAGATGTTGAGATACTCCTCAGAATTTGCGAAAGGTATGATCTACCTGTAGCCCTACAGGAACAGGATCGCCAAAAGTTAATAAAATCTATCACCTGGACACCATTGGTATCGGTACTAAAATTCATGACACCTACTAGTTGATAATTCACTAAAAACCCAAAATTACACTCTCATGGTGGCATGAGAGGAAAAGTCAGTGTGACCAAAGGGGAATAATTTTCCGAGAACCATCTATGAATTTTTATGACGGTCAATCCAATGATGAAACAAGCACAAACCACCTCCTGCACTAGTGACCACAAAAAACAGGGCTTGATTTTGACTTTAGAAACACACTTGTGGCATCCTCAAAATCAGAATCAGATTTATTGGCCAGGTGTGATGGACACACGAGGAATTGGACTAGAGACATGTACAAGTCTCTATAATCTGTATGAGGTATATTTACAGGTATTGCACTGAGGGTTATTGTCCAATCATACTGTCATGGGTTAGGTGTTCATCAGAGCGACAGCCTGGGGGAAGAAACTGTCCCTGTGCCTGGCTGTCTTAGTGCACAGTGACCTGTAATGTCGTCCAGAGGGGAGGAGTTCAAACAGGTTGTGTCCGGGGTGTGAGGGGTCTGCAGTGATTCTCTCCGCCCTCCTTTTGACCTGTGCAGTGTACAGGTCCCCCACGGAGAGCAGGCTGACACCTGTAGGGTATGGTTCGTATTACCATTGCTAACTTTGAGAGACAAGACAGTCCAAGTAACTTCAAAACAGTGCTGATTTATTCAAAGGATCACAGGTAAAATTAACATTACATGCTCAAATATCTTGCTCCTCCACACTGCACGCAGGCAGATGTAAGATGGAAGACCCTAAGCCCACCAGGCCTACACATTACATAACCTCGGTTGGACTAGCCCCATACTACACAGAAACGTCAACCAAGACGTCTCTGTTGCCAGCTCTGCAGCTGGCCATAACAGTAGTCAAAACATGAAGCAAATCAACGTGTGAATGTGTATGTCTGTTGGTTACATGGTGTGTAGCTAAAAACATTCTCACAACCTCTAGTACATGTCGTGACTTAAACATAAGAACATATTATGGCTAAGGCTACAGTTATACACGTC
>NW_018128095.1:1083053-1097547 GCF_001952655.1 Monopterus albus
GCCCGTGAATAGGTCCCTGGGGAGTCGAGGTGCTGCAGGACGTAATGTAGTGCCATGCTTAATGTATCATCCACTGACCACAGGGAGCTAGTTTTAAATAAAAACACACAGATAAGAACAACACAAGTTAAAAATGATGCTACTGTTATGCTGGTAACCTCACCATGAAGATGGTTTGATTTGTGAAAATGGAGCTTTAGAAAATGTGATAATTTGACAGTAGCCCTGTGTGAGCAGTCTGGGATAGCCTCAATTAAAGAAAAAAACTCCACCTTTTCTCTTTGGACTAAAAAAGAATGACCTGTGAACCTGTTATATAAGCTAGCATTACCAAGTGAAAGGCTGGCACAGAGACACAGAGAATGTCCATATCCAGAATAAAGACAAACATGAAGGGCTGAAACTCTGGTAAACTGGTTACATAAACTGTCAAGTCCATCCTTCTACTATTTCTGCCCATTTTTTTCTGTCTAACTTAAAAGCTGATAAACTGAATGTAGAAAATATAATGGAGGTGATTGAAACTGGGTTGCAGCCCCTTTTTACACCAAGTCTTTATACATCTACAACATATAATCATCTAATTGGACTGCACTCTGGTGTATTTCTAACCTTGGACTTTTTCAATTTAACTGCTGACCCCAAAACACACTTTTCTTCCACATGATAACATTTTAGAATATACCACACACCACAAATCGTTAGTCCTGTAAGTTTAACTGGTTGGCCTACAACTACAAAGTGCTAATTCTAGTTCCTCTGGGATTTACTATAATCAGAATACTGTATAAGTATGTATATTACTCTGAGGTCTGCAAAACTGCATGTTCTAAAGATAAGTACAAAAGTAGTAATTAAATATAAGTAGAAATAAAATTTGTAAAAACATCTAGCATAACACCAGGTGGTAAATATATAGCATGATACATTTATGAACAATATAGAGAAGCCATGTCATTGCATCCGGTTAGCCTCTGTTCCACTAGCTTCAGTGACTCTATGCAATCTCTCATTTAGGATTTTAACATTGTAAGAAAACTAAGCGTGTTCCTCTGTATTTTTTTTATTCTACAACAAGCCCCAAAACACTACAATGTTAAAAGTTAAAGTTTCCATGATCGCTCTTCAGCAGAGCGGGACACATTATACGTCACTGTTATTTACGAGACTCTAGTTAAAGGTGGTGTTGTACTGGACTATGTTATATTTAGAGGTGTTTATATTTTTGTTCTCCCCAGCTACATCCATGAGATGGTCAGAATATTGGGAACACCTCTGAATATAATGTAGCCCAATACAACACCACCTTTAACTGATAGTTATGACAGTTTCACCAAAAACCAAAACATTTTGTGCTTCATAAACACAGAAATGTTTCAATGAATTACATACAATTGTATAGCTGTACCTAGTAAAGTGGCTGATGAGTGTATATTAGCCTTTGATGCTATTAGTAAAGGCTTGAGGCAGGGTCAAGGGTCCATAGTGACTGCCTGACTATCTATTGTTTTGGGTTGGGAGCATCTGATTTTTTCAGGAAGAGAGTGTGAGCAAGTGATCTCAAAGGTCAGCAGGGCACTTTTCTCATGGTGGGAGCAAATACAAAAAAATATCTTTGTTGTCATACAAAGACCCATCAGTTATGATCAAATCCGTGAGTGACTCATTCAGGTCCCAAGCCATGTGTAGGACTTTCACCAGCTGGAGCCATGCAACATGCTGCAGAGCCCCATAAGCCACTTTCAACAGAATATTTTTGCTCCTCTTTTGGCTTTTGAAGTGTCATTTACCAGTAGAATGGTCACTGAGCTTATGTTGGTAAATGACACATCAAAGATGGACAAACCTCAGCATGCCTCCCTGGTTGTCCCAAATCAAAGAACAATGGTTGAACCACAACAGTGCAGAATAAAATCCTTCAAAAAGTCCTCTGAATTTTAACACAATTCAGATTACTTGGAAATGCTTATCAAGAGTTTTGAGAGGTTTCCTTGTGCTTGAGGCATCTTGAGCATGCTTTACCATTTAGTTCATGTACAAACAAATCACCAGATTTCAAGTTACACTTGACTAATTAGCATTTTTGCAGCATCATGTGTCAATCAGCCTCAAGAACACACAGAGAAGTCAGTCTAATCAGTTCTGCACTGCACTGCTGTCTTCTCCAATCTACCCCATGGTGATGTAAAGAAGAAAATAAACCAACATTTTGCTTATCTATTGCTGCAGTGCTCCCAAAGGTTTCAAGTTGCTGATCTAACAGAGCCACATATAATAAAAACCACTGAATAGAAAAATCAATATTAATGCTACTGTCTCCTTCATTTAATTCCACTTTAGTTTGGTTGAATTTTTCATTCACTTCTTGTTCCAGCATTCTGAAGTTGTCCCTCTTCCATTCATATTTTTGGTTACCGTCTCTCTGTGTTATGATTGGTAAAAATGTGAGCTTGACCTGTTACACAATATGTGATTTCATGCCATTCTCTCAACGTGGGTTTTATTAGCCTGTTCCTTTTGAATTATTGGAGAACAGTATTGATCAAAAAGACCCCCCTGTCTTGGTGAACATCTCCTTTTTGGTTCCATTTCAGGAATGCAAACACTATAAAGAATGGCATCTGCTGCTTTAGGTTTACTAACAAGTGACAAGCACAATGTGGAAAATAGTCACCCAAGGGGGTGGCCACCCCTGCCAGAGTCAGAATGTGATGCTTGTCAATATTAATGACTGAAAAATGAAAAACAATGACAGACTGTTGATTTAAAATGCAACTAACATTTTTCTAGTACTTTATAATTGATATTGGTCAAATTGGCTTTATTATATATCATGCATAATACTTGCAGTCATTTGTCCAACTGTGTTGTCACAGTATGGCATGATTTGCCTCAGTGAGGGTTGGAGGAGGGGTCAATGTGCAGCAGCGATGTCCTCAGCCAGGTGTAAATAAAGGTAGCTAAACAATGTGATGCTTAATATTGTATGGTTTATTATTTCCTAGAATTAGAGGTTTCATTTATTTTTTACATGCAGTTCAAATATGCCACCCCTGTCCAAGTCTGTGCCCCACGCCGGCCACTCCATCAAAGTTTTCTAGATTTGCCCCTGTCTACAGATGTTTTGGTACCAATGATTCTCTCATTTCCATTTAAACCAAACTTGTTGTTCTCCAGGTCCATTCCTGTATCAATAACACATTTGTAAAACTTAGAGATCTCTGCTGTCATGTCCACATATCCAATCTTAAACTCCTATTTGTGACTTTGAACATGCTGCAGTGTTTCTTCATTCATTACAGCAATTAGATTATGAATATTTTTTTTTATCTGCCATCTGATTTCAGATTTCTTCGTGTAGGCGTGTTACCCAGTTATCTGCTTAATTTCTCTTAATTTATGTGTAATCACTCAAACTGCAAATTCAACCATGATGCCACTACATCAGAATATACTTTAAGTATATGATGAAGTCCAAATTCAGTAATGTGGCAAAAATACATTGTCAGGAAAGGGTATCTTGGGAGCTCACAGCATGTGGATAGCTACTCATCTGGAAGACCTCCATTTCTAAAAAAATCCAACAACAGCAGGAAGAGAGAGGGTGGCTGCCGCTGTCTTGAATGCCCACAGCTCTTTGCTGCTGCCATCGGAGTTGATGATGGTGAAACCATGTGACCATGGCAACCAGAGAAACACTAAGGGAAATTATAGAGGAGCTGATTTTACTAACATTTGAGTTCCCTACATTATAAACTACATCACAAGCTGTGATGAAACGAATCAACCCACAAAAATTCTTTTGAAGCAAGATCTTGATTTTGATTATCAGGTCTCAGTCAATAAACAATGTTTATGGTGTTAGCAAGACTTGCTGTACTAAAAATGCTGTATTACTACCTATTTCTTTAAGATGCAACCCACTTTATTTTGCTATAGTACGAGTAGGTGGGCAGCAGCAGCCTGAGCTGTATGGTACAGGCCACTGGTAGAATTAGAGTTAACTTGTTAACCTGCATCCTACTGCCACCTATGCAAAATACAAAATGCTGACCCTGCTGGGCAGCGGACTCAGTGGTAGTCACTGTCTGAAAGCATGTCTAGCCTCTTATTTAACTCTAAACATGTTGTCCTTATTCTGATCGCTACATCAGACTGCATGGCTGGAGTTGTGAAATGCCCAAGACTTGTTGTAACCACTGAAGTGTGTGTTTGTCTGTCCAAACAAAATCAGGTTTGACTGATACTGAATCATGTACAGTAAAGAACCAATGTCTCTCTCCCTCCCTCCCTCTCTCTTCTCCTGTGTATGTTCTGAACCCACATCTTTCTTGTCATCCCTGCATGTGAAGCAGTTACCAGCCAAAACCATCACCATTTGACTGGGAGTCAGTAGTCACTAAACTGACCTTAACTTTTTAGGATGTTTACTGTATACCCATATTAACTGCTGCAGCTGCATCTGGTCAAAGATTTATAGACTCCCTGAACATGCAGCACTCACTGTTTGCATCCTGCTGAGAGCTCTGATGGGCCTTAGCTGCAGTGAACTGCCAGCAGACCCCACAGTCGTCCTGCTGTTTGCCCACACTGCAGACAACCATAAACACTATCTACATATTGTTAGATATTTTAGTCAGATAGATATTGGATAGATACTTTATGTATTAGAAATGTTAGTGGAGAGAGGATGTCTAGTTAGACTGTTAAATGCTTAGGCCTGCATATGAGATTCTGCAGGCTACATCTGGTCAAGGACAACTAGAGAGAAGAGTTGATGACTGTCAGCAGACAGGGTGTTTAATATTGTTATTATGATGTGTAAAACTGTAGAGTTAGCCATAATGTTCCTATGTTCAGTCACGACATGTATTGGAAGTCATGAGAGTGTTTTTAGCTACACACCACTTAACCAACAGACATACACATTCACACGTTGATTTGCTTCATGTTTTGACTATTGCCAGAGCCAGCTGCAAAGCTGGTGAGAGAGAGACGTCTCGGTTGACGTTTCTGTGTAGTATGGGGCTAGCCCGACCGAGGTTTTATAATGTATAGGCCAATTGTGGTTCAGGGTCTTTCATCTTACATCTGCCTGCGAGCATTTGGAGGTGCAAGATATCTGAGCGTGTAATGTTAATTTTACCTGTGATCCTTTGAATAAATCAGCACTGTTTTGTAGTTACTTGGACTGTCTCATCTCTCAGAGTTAGCATGGTAGCAAGGACTGGGTCCTACAATATCGTAATATGTTTTAAGAGCATCTAAGAGTTTTTTTCCCCTAAAAAACTCTAACATCCACCCTGATTTTCCATATGTTTTCCTCATGTGAATCTCTTCTTTCCTAATATTCTAAGTTGGTTCAGTCACTGATGACTCCCTTGCTCTATCATCTTTAATTTCAGTCATTAGTCCTAATTTATTTTTTATTGATGATGATATCTTGTTTATTGTATAGATGTTAATTTATTTTCACAGTAAATGTTTCACTATTGGATGGATGATGAGACAACAGGCAAAATTAATGTTGAGATGTGTGCAGTGATCCGTCGCTGCTACCTGCCTCATTTTGTGACATTAAACTAAAATCTCTCTAAATGTCACACAAGCATCAGTTTCAAAATAATCCATACCAAGATCCATCAAATTTTGTTTGTAGTATAGTACAAAAAAGTTGAAATATTTTGTGTGGGTCAGCATTATACCTGGTTACCTTGTGCACTGTGCTAGCTGTCAGATGCTACTATCTCATGGGACCTAGATTAAACTTTAATCCATTTAGTTACTATTGTATCCTTTGTCTTCCCCTTTAGTCACTTCCTCTTCACATCCTCCTTTCCTTTTCCACTCATCTCACTTTTAAAAATGTTTTTCCACTCTGCCTTTCTGCTGCCCTGCTAGCATTTCCTCTCAATTCTTCTTCTCCTCCTCTCCTCTGTGTCCTATTTGTGGGGGTCTTCTGGCTTAAACTAGTTCTGAGGTGTCTGCAGTTCTCTCTGTGTGTATGTTCTCAGAGGGGTGTCTTTAGTTTGAAGTGAAATATTTCTACAAGGCTGGTGACCTCCGAATCTCAATTGCACTCACAGCATGTTCACACACACACACATATATATATTCTCTGCTCTGTCAAACATAGTCAGTGTCCTGTTTTCATGGCTGAGCATTACTTCTCCCAGTACTTTGTGGGCTGGTTTTGTTTATGCCAGCAGCACTTTTCACTGAAGAGTAGACCTCTGTGTGTGTCAGTGCATGTGTTTCTTTATGTAGTCATGTGTTTGTGTGTGAATAAGCTCTGCTGTGATTGTGTGTCTGTGTGAAGTCTCTGGGTATGTGAGCCTCAGTGTGTTTGCATCTGTTGCTTTGTGTGTGAGTATGGTAAATGTATAGCTCTGTTTTTATAACCTTTGCATGTTTGTGTATAGTATTTGGGTTGAGCCATTGCACTAGATTTCATGCACATGTAGAAATGCACTCAGTGTTTACCAATGTACTTATATTAAAAAAGAATTAGTGTGAGCAAGTATCAAAATTACCATGCAAAACACAACCATAAATGACAAAAACACCTTTCTGGTCCTCCATCGGAATAGCTTCAAATGCACTTAAGGGACCAATAGAATGTATGATTTTTTTTTCTGAATTCTTCCAAAGTGGTTTTTACATGACTTTCACATTGAGGCAAGACTTTGGGATGACATTCTGAGCACCATTCTCAAGAGGCCACCAACTAACAGCTGGACACAGAGGAGCCATCCCACAGCAAACTCCTTTAACAGCCTACACAAGTCTCATGCCTTGTTTGGCTCCTTGTTCATCATCTGCAGTGCAGCTATCAAACGTCTATACAGTACAGAAAAATCCTAGTACACCACAGGATTCCTCTCCTGTGTGGATACTAACACCTCTGTCAGAGAGACTATCTCACACTGGAGTGGACAATGTCATACCAGCTCCTGGCTCAAAAGAAGAAGCTTTATTTATTGTCATTGTGACACGTACAACAAAATTATGTTTGGAGCTGAGGGGCCCCGGGCCACTGCATGCATACGCCCAAAGTAACTTGGCTGACTTCATTAACATTCAGGTGGTATTGGAGCAGCAAACGAAATGAGCTGTGCCAAAGTCTGTTTATGTAATTTTCAAAACAACATTGGTTTGCAAAGTCTACATTGTGCTATGTTGTTATCATGAGTTATTCTGTGAACAAAGACAGGTACAGTAAAAAAGGCTGGATAATTTGGTGACACTTGTGGTTACTGCTGGTTACAGAAAGTGTGTTTTAACAGTACAGTATAGGTCCAGAATCCTGGGTGGCACAGAGGTACAGTGGTTAGCACTGTTGCCTCTCACCCAGTGTCAGCTAGGATTGGCTCCAGCTCTCCCTGCGACCCTCTACAGGATAAGTGGTAGAGATAATGGATGGAATCCATCTAAGGGCAGCATACATGGATGATATCTGTTAAAAAAAACCACTGACCTTTTCTGTTTTGCAAAATCTGACCAAATGACCTCCTGTCGTGGGTCTCCATTCACAACTTTAGAAATCAATTTAATGATTCCTTTATGCTTAACTTTTGCCTTTGTTGAGAGAAAAGAGCTCCCACTTACATGCCCCTGCCCTTTTATGAAAATAAAAAACCTGACAAAGTGGCATCTTCAGACAGCAGTATTCAGTCACTGTGAATGGCAGGTAAATAGACATTGACTGTCAGTAATTGTCACGGCGCTCTATGGATTTGTGCCGGCCTCTAGAAAGGGCAGATGCTATCTTGGTCTCGACCATGGCCGAAGCTAAACGGAGAGATGTCGATATCTCACTCAGCTAAATTCACAATGGGACCGGCAGATGAATGACTCATCTTGGATCCTTTGTGTTCATCTTTGTGTGCTAGTCAATGTGTCTGCATCTTGCTCAGCCACACAGATAACATGAGTGAGAGACAAATGTGTTGCACTGGACACTGCGTCACATTTGCAGGGAGTCCATCTTTTGCTCACTCAGTGTTTAGATTTTTATCTTCCTTCCCTCTTCTTCTTTTTTATACATCTTTACCGCATATTCCATTTGTTGAAGCTACGTGAACTTATGACTGAAAGACATAGTTCTATGCCAAACCAGCAGATCAAGTTTCAGTGTGCAGCTGTGAACATGTGGAACAGGGTGAACGTGGTCTGGGCTTTCCTGGAAAAGAGAGAGCCCTCACACTTATACTTATGGAATATCAATTATTACATACTGTATGTATGGTATACCACATAAAAAAAGAAAAGTCCTTGAAAGAGACCCTTGTTAAGATTAACTCCCTCAGAGGGTTGTGACAGACTTAGATACAAAGTACATATCTGAAAAAAAAAAAACTGTATATATTTGTCTTTCTTTTTGAAAAGAACAAACATAATGTGGGTATTTTTTTTCAGTCATCTCTTTAATAGCATGAATTTGCTTACTAAACATAAAGGCAAATCTGATTGTTTGATTTTGATTATTCTTGTCTAAACAGGTATGCTGAAGTTTGGCCTGATGGTACCATTTGTGTGGCGGAATTTTCACCTTTTTTCTGCAAATTGAACCTATTTGATGTTTACTCATCACACACAGCTACTCTAAAACCTGTACAGGTAGCTGAAATTAGCATATATACATATGAAGTGTGACACTGCGTACTGGCCATGTGTATAAGCTTTCCATGAAGGACAGTTCATTCTGTAATATAGTTGTTTCTCTTTTGATTTTCCTCTTGTCTCCATTGAGGCATTTTATACTTAAGTAGATATATCTTTAACTCAGTTCATTGTGCCTGATGTGCATTCACTTGAATCTCTATATTCTGATTTTAATTTGAATGGCATCTCTCCAACATATGCTTTCCTTCCAGTCTGGAGCCCCTTTAATTAAAATAAATGTCAAGTGGTCTCAGAGGTATTAGCATTCAACCTCTGGAAATCATTAATATCCATAGCAACTTTGATTGAAATACATCCATTGGCTGACAAGTTCTTGGTCATCAAGATGACCATTTGACCTTGAGTATATAAAGAAATTATAGCTTTTTTGGTTTGTCATAAAAATTAAAGAATTTCAGCCATTAGCAGTGTATCTGCACAATGTTCCCTAAGCAGAGTGAAAGCAATTCATTTTAACACAATATGACTTTGCTAAGTTTCCTGAGGCATGCTGTCAACATACAGAACAAGAATAGACCAACTCTGGCAGAGAAATTTAATTACTGGTGAAAATGAAGAGGAAAACACATCAGTAGAGGAAGAAGACTGACACTGTGTGTTGATCATCGAAACATAACTCCTTTTCCATTGTTCTGCATTGAGTGTAATTCATTCTCTTACCCTTTGCTATGGCAGTATATGGGGCCGTTGTGTCATCATAACAATAATGCACCAACTGGACTGAGCTGAACATAATTATTTCAGCCTCAGCTGATAGACAAACACAAAGCAGGATGGGAACAGTAAACTGTGAATATGTCACTGAAACAAATAACATGTCTGGCTGGCCAATCTGTTTAGAAATACCACACCCTGAGGAAAAATATATGACCAAGACACAAATACTGTACACACACTTAATATTGCATTTACCTATTCAAACCAAGAGGCCATGAATTTAAACTCTTATTTAGTGGATTTTGAAAAGTATATTTTATTTAATGATGTTTATGGCCCTATCTAACCTACTGAAAGTGAAGAGAATGACAAAAGCAGAGAATGAGAGTGAGATATTGATAGACACAGTTTGATTTTTGTTGCTTTTTTTGTTGTGTGAAAGTGGAATAGGTAGAAAGGCCAAGAGAACAGTGTGATGTGGACAGACAAGGAAATGGAAGACATAGCATGGTAGATTAAGACAGAAAGTGACAGCGACAGAGGAAAAAGAGCAAAGTCTGGGAGAAAAAATGAGATGTGATGATGAAAGCAATGAGTTAGAAAGTGAGAGTATGGAGAAAAAAAATCCAGTGGCACAGCACAGAGATAGAGGTACGAGAGCAGAGGAATGGGAAGGTATGAGGAGAACGGTTCTGTTCACATAGCAACAAATATTTAAAGCTGCTATAAACAATATTTCAAAATTAGCAATGTGTCACATGACTACTTATATGTGTGAAACTGAACCTACAAAGATTTTCCACATCTGCAATTCCTCTCAGTTTTATGAAAAGTTTTCATGCCTTTACTCTCACTGTCTTAGTTTTCTGATCTGAAAAACACTATCTTTTTTAAACCTGCTGTATTTCTCCTGAAAGTGGGTCTTGTGACTCTAGAAGCTACTGCTAATTCCACTATCACTGCCTCCATTGTAGAGAGTCGGGGAAACAAAAAGTCATGTTAAACAGTGTTATTGGGGCAATCGATTTGCTTCTGAAAGTGCTTAGAATAAAATCAGTCAAATCATTTTTCCCACTGTTTTTCTGACTCAGAAGTAACAAATACAAGCTACCTCTGGCACCACTAGGGGGCATGTTACAATACAAAAGGGATATTTTTTTATTGCATTAATGTTTAAACACAAGAACACACAAACGCACACAGTTGGATATTTTTCATGTTTAAGTTATGATTTTTTTCCAACTCACCTAGTGGTCACATGACATTATACTGTACATCTATTTGAACAATTAACATAATATAAGCACAAGTGTCTGAGTAAGTGTTTATGCTCATACACATGCAAATTCTCCCCCAACACACACACACACACACACACACACACACACACACTCCTTCTCTGTTTCTATTTCACAGAGGAAATGCTGTTGTGATTTAACTGCAGAAAACATGATATTTAGACAGATTCTCAGAGGAGACATTTAGGAGTTTTACCAGTTAGTATTGTTTAGACCAAAACAGAGAGATGGAAAAATAACCAAGGGAGACTCCTAGAAAAATTCATCCATACATAAAAGGTTATACTTATCATGTTTCACACTGAATGATTTACAGCAGCAAGACATTAACTGAACACTCAAAGGGTCACAAGTCAACAAAAGACTGATGTTTAAAGAGGTGACTTTATTGCTGTGATAATAAATGAAAAAAAATCTGCAGTTCTTTGAAATTTTTTATGAACCTTCAAGGTTGCAGAAATGTAACTGATATTTGCTATATTTTTCTAACATTTTGAATATCTCTCAATTCACAAAGTTGGCTTTAAGTAAATAATATCCAGTACACATAAGCCAACACAATGCTGCCCAATAAAATATGTACTTTATAATTATAGCTTTGATTATAATGGAATGAAAGGATGGCCTTTTAAATTGGCAAAGGTCTGCATTTCAAGATTTATATTTGTGCATATTTTTGATGGACCTAAAGATCTTAACATCATCTGTACTGATATAAAACCAAAATGGATGGGGGAAAAAAAATCACAAATCCATCTTCATGCAGTATGCTTTTGATGGGAAACCAGGATTTAATAATACATTCAAATCCGCTGTAACCCCAGACACACCAAGGAGCACAAAATTTCTGGAAACAGTGTCAGGCAGGTCTCACCAAGTCTAAAAATGGAATTCATTTGCTAATGAGCATTCACTCTCAAGCAGTTCTTGCCATACAAAGAGATGAAGAAAATTAATTATCTGGATTGTGAGACTTCAGATTGATCCAGCCTAATGTCATCTGAAGTAAAAGGCCTCATGATAAATGGTGTTTTGATCACACTGCAGAGTATTAAAAGTTCAAATGCAGCACAATACCCATTAATTGTACTTTTCACAGATTGAACTTAGATGTGTATTGCTGTACAAGTTCATGTTTCAAGCTGTTTTATTTTCAAAGCAGAATATATAGATAAAATTAAAAACAATGTTTACTGTAATCTTATATGGTGTAAATCTAAAAGTGGTTTGTAATATTTATGGGTATGAAATATTAGATGCACACTGAGTATAAAGGACGAGATTGTTGTTTTCTATAATAATAGATAATAATAGTATTCTAAACGATCCCCATACAGAGATCAGAAAATCAACAGTGAACTGCCTCTGCTCACTGTTAATGTCTGTCAATCTCTAACCTGGATTAGTTTATTCATCTGTGCCACAGACCTCTGTTGTTCAAAAGCGATTTTAAAACACATCCGAGCTGCACTGGGTGACACATTTCTTCATTATGAAACACCAGATTCCCATATTTGTTAGAAATGTTGCCCCAAGACTCCAAACAATCATGAGTAAGTCTGAGGTAGAAAGCCTCAACTGCAGAAGATCTTTGTGAAAACATGAGGTGTGGTGTTTTGAAATGAAAAAAGTGTCACCCAGTGGAGCAGTGTGTTTCACTGATGTACTTTATATGCTATACATACCAAGAGAACCCTGATTCAATCATAAAACAGACAGAAGGAGAGGAAAGTGTTGATGTAGACTGGGAGGTGAGGCTTTAAAACTGATTCCCGATTGTAATGGATTAAACCCAGACAGGAGAACAGGAAATGATGGCGACTGAATTGTTACCTGTTCAAGGCTACTTTCATCAGGCCTTGAACAGATAGGCCAGATCAATAAACACAAATAATACTGCATGCTTAGTTTCTCAAAAGCCTATCAAGTCCCCATCAGAATTGTGAGTTCAGTGGCAGGGACCCATTTCTCTGACCTCTAAGTGACTATATGTGAACATACATTTGTTGCTGATGGACTCATTGGTGCCTGCTGCACTTATCAGCTGCACCGGGACACCCCACCACCACCCTACACTTCAAAGGCTGGAAGGCTACTCCACAGATGTAAATAGGTGGATTTTTATGCCTTTAGTTTTACAAAAAATGGATACTTTGATGTTCAGGAACTTAAGCATACATCACTGCAGCCATGCTATATTTTAAGGAGCAGGAAGGCTGCAACAGGTGGGCCAGTCAAGAGATGAGAAAATGCAAAACCTCATGACCTAAAGCTCAAAAAATGAGGTGTACATACTGTATGTTCTAGTACTTCTATGCAGAAGCAACTCAGTTTATACATGTCTTGCAAACTCTCACTGGTGAGACTTTCTTTCTACCAGAATAAAGTCTTACATGATAGTTGAAGGATTTCCTTGAATAGTCAAAATCTCCAGACTGTTGCACACTCATGTGAGCTTGCCTGACATCCATGGTGCCGCCACCACATTGGCAAAATGTTATTTTGCTTTGTTTGTTATGTGTATTTTCAATAAAACTTATTTAAAAAAAAAAAAAGACATCCACGGTGGCATTGTAAAAGCAAAGTTTTTTGACTGTGCCCGGTTTTGTGGATATATTTTAGCTTCTGCTGCTGAACTGTGACCAGATGATGTGGAGAGAAATACAGGGGCTGAGGTTACTGCATGTCTGGGAATGTTTCTGTGCAGGAACTCACTGTTTTACCTGACCAGATCTAACCTACAAACAGCTGGCCAGTGAAATCCCCCACGGCGGTGAATGATCAGCTCATCAGAGCTGGAATCCCCCAGAACACAGTACCTGTTTGCTTTGACTGCTTGAGGCCAGTGTGTCTGCACATGTGATGTGTTGCTGAATAATGAGCGGATTAATGATCCATGATGATATTGTTGGTATTATGATACCTGTTGGAATTAATGTCACTGACTTTATGTGGTCCTGTGGGGGAAGATGCAGCAACCACCGGTTGGATTTACCGACCTTGGAGCTACTTAAAAGGGAGTGATGTTTCCACTATTTGGCGGGTCTTAACGGCAAATTAAAAAAAAAAAACACACATTGCATGTCTGTTAATGTATTTTTTCTCTAATGTTAGAGAGAACTGTTGTAAGGCTGGAGAAGTTACTATGTCTGCATTATTCCAGTTAAAATATGGGGTTTCTCAATTACTTGCTTTGTTTAGAGTGTTACACATCTCTTTTTATCGGTACATAGCAGTCGTCTCCCAACTGGAAGGCTGAAGGTGCAAATCTCGGTGCCTGCAGTCCACATATTGAAGTGTCCTTGGGCAAGACACTGAACCCCCCAAGATGCCCGTGATGGCTCCACGGCTCCAAACAAAATTTCGTTGTCCATCCATCCATCCATTTTCCTCCGCTTATCCGGAACCGGGTCGTGGGGGCAGCAGTCTAAGCAAAGATGCTCAGACTTCCCTCTCTCTAGACACTTCCTCCAGCTCCTCCGGGGGCATGCCAAGGCGTTCTCAGGCAAGCCGAGAGACATAGTCCCTCCAGCGTGTCCTGGGTCTTCCCCGGGGCCTCCTCCTGGTGGGACATGCCCGGAACACCATCTTTTAAGATTAAATGATGCTAAGACTGAGGTGGTAGTGCTTAGCCTGAGCAACGTTAGTGAGCTCCCCCTAATGGACGTGGGCTGTTTGATGCAGCCAATTGTTACTAGCCTAGGGGTTAAAGTTGACTCGGGTCTTAAGTTTCAAAGCCAAGTAAGTGCGGTGGTAAAGGCTAGTTTTTTCCACCTACGACGGCTGGCAAAAATAAAACCATTTCTTCCAAGGAAACACTTTGAGACAGCAATACATGCATTTATAACATCTCG
>NW_018128095.1:1097654-1101023 GCF_001952655.1 Monopterus albus
GCCCGTTTTGGCTTCTCTGCACTGGTTACCAGTGCATCTTAGAATTCATTTTAAGATTCTTTTATTTGTATATAAGGCTGTGAATGGACTGGCACCACCTTACGTGTCAGAGCTATTGCACCCCTATTGTCCTTTGCGGTACCTCAGATCAGCTGATCAGCTGCTCTTGGAGGTTCCGCAAACGAGGCGAAGACTTAGGGGGGACAGAGCGTTTGCGGCAGGGGCCCCTAAACTGTGGAATGCATTGCCTCTCCACATTAAGCAGGCTTCGTCACTGGACACTTTTAAAGTCTATTTAAAAACTTATTTTTATCGTCAGGCATTTGGAAATCCACTTTTACCCTTGGGCGTTTGAGCCGGTATGAGGTGGTGTCATGTTGGGGTACCTTGTTTTAATGCTGTATGTGGGGGTTGTTGTAAGGGGATCTTGGTAATTTGTTTTGTTTATTGTTATTATGTTATTGCCGGTGTATTTTATTGTGTTGTTTCTATGTGTTTTGATTTTAATACGGTACACCCTGGACTGGCGACCTGTCCAAGGTGTACCCCGCCTCTCGCCGGCTGGGATTTGCTTTAACCCCCCCTTGACCCTGTTTTGGACTAAGCGGTATAGAAAATGGATGAATGGATGGATGGGGTTTCAATTTCCTAATCCAGAAAAACATTGAGCTAAAGCAAAAAAAAAAAAAACAGTGTAATAAGTCACTTTGCATTTTTAGAACAGCAGCTGACAGAAGATACAGCTACAGGGAATTTGTATCTACTTGTTGGAAATGAATATGAAAATGTCAAAACAAGATTGACATTAAATATCTGACATGATTTATGTAGATATACTGAATGTTTACATTTTCAGAAAATAATTGATTGAAAGCAAACCAAACATTACTGAGTAACACATAATCAAGACATTAAAAGTAATTTTTTTTTTAATGTGCTGTGTGTAGAAGAGGATTCAGGTTCACAGCTGTGTGAGGTATAAAAATCACAGAGCATATCTTTATAAAAGTGGCAGAAAAATAATGGAAATGACAATTTGTCCTAACAAAGAAGCAATAAATAAAGTAAAGAAAGAATGACATCACAGTTGCTTTGCAATGTCAAGTCATTTTTGTTTGTTTGTGAAGATTAGTTAGGTGGTAGTGTGAATGCTGCAGCATCAATCATGTTCTGCTGTTGCTTGTGTGAAATAACAATTATTTACTCTTGCTCAGTATAAGCTCTTAAACTAGTACACATGTAGCATTCGTCATTAGTCACGGGACCTTGACACTGGATGCACCGTGCAAGCAGAAAGCATAATGGCAGGAAGGATGGTCTGATCCAGGGAACACTTGATAAAACTGCTGCTTTTCTGCAGCACTGAGACACTGACTGCAGGAAATTGGACAGATGTGTCATCACTAGTTATGACTTACCATGGAAGCAAATGGTCCAGGGTATTTTGGTGAGCATCATCACGCTGCTGGTCTAATTGCCCCATAACTTAGTGTTATGACACAAATGCATGGAGAAACTAGCTCCGTAGTCAGATTGCTCTAAAGTTCCTCAACAGTGATAAAATCATGAAAAGTGGAAACCTATTTAAAAGTACCCTGTGGAGTTTTTGACCACTAGTTTCCTTATGGAGCAATGATTTTGCCAATGGGTCCATGTTTTGCACACCAGCATGCATGCACACACATGTGGGGACGTGATACACAATCCTGGCAATGGTCTCACATATTCTTTGGCAGCACACCAACAAATGCAGCAAAGTGTCAGTGTAACATAAATTTTAATTCATATATAGATGAAAACAATCCAAATTTCAAAAAATTCAAAAATTTGCCATTGCCAAAACATCTTTACTAGATAAGGTGCATTAAAAAATGTATCAAAAGTAACCATACAGTCCAAATCTAGGTGGGAATATTACACCAGTATTATATAGACCTTGAAACTAAGAGACATAGTGCTCATATAAAATAGCTGCACACTAGAGGCCTGTATCTTTTATATTTTCATACAGTTTCGCCTTGACATTTCTTTGGTTTCAAGTAAATATTGATATTGTTTTCATATCGCTGTGAATTCACAGATATTTTTTTCATGTGTTAACATCTTCCTTATTGTGGTCATCCTTTTCTCTTTCAGTCATCAAGGCATAGCGGAGTGGCAGGAACAATGTGGGAGAGAGGTCATGTAGCAAAACGCCCCCATATGAGCCCACAGTGTGGATCACTGAGATCATCTATATGCACTGACTGAAGCACCTCCCTTACTAATTCTGCCTTCAGCTGTTTTAATTATGCTCTCAGCGACTCTAATATGCGTGTGTGTGTTGGGGGAATGGTGGGGTATGGGACTGGGAGGGGGTTCAGAAACGCATTGGATTTCAAATAGTCTGTTGTTTCCTACTGTCTCTCATGCTTTGATGTTTCTAGTAGTGAGTAGTTAGTAATTAGCACACCCACACAATTTGGCAAGGTCTCCTCTTTCTCACCCTTTCCACTTTCTTTTTCCAGATTAACAGTCAGCATCAACTTTTTTAGTTCTTGAACTCCTTACATTACTAGGTAGCATTTACCTCTGTAATACTTCTCTCTTGCATTACAGTACTTTCCCTGTCATTTCTTCTCTCCAAATACAATAATTAACCTTCTACTCCACTTTCTTATAACCCTTCATTTACCAACCTCATGTCCTCTCTTCCTCTATCCTTCATCCTTCTTCTGTTTGAGTAGCATTTGCCTTTTCTCTTAACAGCAAAGCAGTGTGTTCAGCTTGCATAGGAAGCCATGTAATTTACCAACACATGGGAAATTACTGCCTATTGTTTCTGGGGAATGAACAGGGGTGGCAGTGTAAAATAGGTTTAAACATGTAAATGAATCATCGAGTCAAGCTTTCTAACTCTGGATTTTTATTTCATTTTGCCCGTCTCCTTCAGTCACTGCTGCTGCTGTTGTCTCTCCCTGTTTTTTCTCTTTTCCCCTCTCCAGCCTGATTTCTGTTTCAGTCTGAGTTTGTTCTAGTTCATCTAGGTGTTAGATTCTACGCTTTTTGTCAGAAATTAACCCAATTCTTTTGTTGGAAGCACGAGAAGTGACGACAGGAGAGGACTGTTTAAAATTAACAGAAAGTTTACTGAAAGTCTGATTACAAGAAAGTCTCACAGCGCTGAATTGTTAGGTTATTTTTTAGTTAGATAGATATTCAGAGATTTGTTGTCTAGGAATGTTTAGTGCAGACAGGGTGACTAGTTTGATGTAACTATTAGCCTGCAGTAAAATTGCAGGCACGCCAAGGTTACAGGAAAAGAGCTGTTAGTGTCAACTGTAATGCTAGTCTTAATATTTGTCTTAATGTGTAAGGTTATGTCCAATT
>NW_018128095.1:1104358-1108122 GCF_001952655.1 Monopterus albus
CAGCATTTCAAACACAGATAATGAAACTTGTGTTTTTCTTACCCTTACTGTTTTTTTGGATCCCATTTGGAACGTCGAGAGTGCGCAGTCCACACATTAACTTTTATTTAGAAATCTCCAATGTCTGCGGAGTTTATGTGTAAAAAAGGTCCCGCTCACCTCATCTTGTGGCCGGCCAGTTAATGTGTGGCAGTGCTCACCGCTCTGACTAAACCCAGGAGGGCACTGTCTGATCAGGGAAATATTCAACTCATACCAGATCTCCAGCTCAGCTCAGCCTGGCACAGGATTACCACTGTCGGTCCGGGACATTATTCAGGAAATGGACCGGTCGTCCTGCAGAGCTCATCTGGTCCCCGGGTCAAACGGCACCACTTAAAGGCTGAAAACACTTATAAAGCCTCATCCGGTTCTTTCAAACCAGGAACTCCGAGGGACGACTCAGACCACTTGAGTATATAAAAAATATATCCGTGCTGGTTTATTCAAAAAGTCACAGGCAAGAATTTACACTTCAAGTCCAGAGATCTTCCAACCCCCAGGCTGCCAAAGCAGCCCGGAAACCCAAAAGACCCCGAACCAAGCATTGCTATACAATATTAATTCTTTCTGGGCTGTCGAACCGTGACGTACCCTGATATGCCAGCTTGGCAGCTGAGCAGAGCAGTAGACCAAACATGAAGAAAATAATGTGTGTGGCTGTTGTTTTCGTGGTGTGTATCTAAAACAATTTGACATAACATTACACATTAAGACAAATATTATGGTTACTTTTACCGTCATAATAACATTCGTCCCTGACTTGAGCCCTTCTGCCTTAACAAACCTTGCATTTAACAGCCTGAGGAAGACATCCTGGCTGCACTAACATTCCTAGACAACAAATCTCTAATCCATATCTATCTAACTAAGAAATAACCTAACAACTCAAATCTTACATTACAAATATACTTTCTCAAATATTAGCAAGAACTCTGCTTGATTCTGATCTGCTCCCATTTTAATTTGCTGTTGGGGTTGTTGACGTCCTCATCTTCCTGTTGTCTTGATTGTCCTGAAATTCTACAGAGAACTACAGATGTCATATCTACATTAGCCATTTTGTAACTCATTCAATCATCATTCAGCATTTTTGTTAACTGTGTTTCTGGGGGTAAATTCAAGCTCCACTACAGTATGTTGAAGGACTGGTTCTTGTTACCATTGCTAACTCTGAGAGACGAGACAGTCCAAGTAACTTCAAAACAGTGCTGATTTATTCAAAGGATCACAGGTAAAATTAACATTACACACTCAGGTATCTTGCACCTCCAAACCGCTCACAGGCAGATGTAAGATGAAAGACCCCTGAACCCACCAGGCCTATACATTATATCCCCTCGGTTGGGCTAGCCCCATACTACACAGAAACGTCAACCAAGACGTCTCTGTTGCCAGCTTTGCAGCTGGCCATAGCAATAGTCAAAACATGAAGCAAATCAATGTGCGTGTGTGTATCTGTTGATTAAGTGGTGTGTGTAACTAAAAACATTCTCACAGACTTCTAGTACATGTCGTGACTTAAACATAAGAACATATTATGGCTAAGGCTACAGTTATACACGTCATAATAATAATATTAAACACCCTGTCTGCTGACAGTCATCAACTCTTCTCTCTAGTTATCCTTGACCAGATGTACCCTGTAGAAACTCATAAGCATGACTAAGCATTTAACAGTCTAACTAGACATCCTATCTCCACTAAACATTTCTAATACATAAAGTATCTATCCAATTTCTATCTGACTAAAAATACCAAACAATTTGCTATAAGAACGTTTTTCTAACCTCAACAGAGTGAAATAGTGATTACTGTTTGAGCAGAGAAACTGTAGCTCATATGAACAAACAATGAGCGCATTAGTTATTGATGTCAGTGTAATTTGATTTCATCCTTATCCATCAAACACATCTCTCCACAAGTCATTTTTCCTACTGTCTAGTTGTAATCTCTGCTGTCAAAAACATTTACAGTATTCAGTCCTCTCTGTCCTGTTATTACAGACATGTCTGAACTAGAGATGCACTGATACCAATACCAGCACTGGGTTATCGAGTCTGATACCACCCTGTGGTACTTGTACTGTTAAAAGTTTTCCAATATTATAAATGACAATGACAAAAGTAAAGCAGTTCTCTGTGTTTGAGATGGGGAGGGAGGAGTGCTTACAGACAGCAGAGCAGAGATGAGGTCATATTTTGCTGACACGTCAATGCAACAAAATCCAACAATAATAGAAAAAGCATTTAATCAAACACTTGCTGAATAAGCAGAACATAACGACAAACTTGCAGGAATGAGATATCTTCACTCTACATGCACTAAAAATGTCTGGTCATATCCACTAAACACATATGATGCTCATTCTACTGACTGTAGTGACTTACTGGGAACAAGATGAAAAGGACTGTATCATTAACAGCCAGGTTTAACAAATTCTGAATTCTCTACAACAGTGCAGGAATGTGTCCAGCAGAGAGGACAGGATGATGCCACAGACAGTAGCCAGTTTACAATATGAACTGCACCCTCATTAAATAAAACATTTAAATTGCTGATGTGCCCCTAAACATTGGTATTCTTGGCATTTATCACAAAAGGTTTTAAGGTAATTTGTAATTTGTTTGTTTTATTTAATCACAATCAGAGAGTAAATCTCAGGAAAATAAAAAGGCACTCTCTAAAGTCACTACACTTTTATGGTAATTGTAATTTCTATAGTAGAAACATTGCATTATTATTAAGTACTTGTATTGGCAAGGCAAGGTGGCTTTATTTATATAGCACATTTCATACACAGAGGCAATTCAAAGTGCTTTATAGAAGCAAAGAAAAACAATAAGCATTAAAACCAGATTAAAATCATTTAAGACAAAATGAAGATAAAGCACTATTAAAGTGAGAAAAAAAATACAATTAAAATAACAGGTAAAGTAAAAGGTCTAAAGCACTGTTATCTAGCAGTTACAGTGCAGAAAGTGCAGCATAAAAATCAGTCAAAGTCACATGAAACAATAGTACAATTTTCTGTTTAGATTTGAAAGTGGTTTAGACACATTTAAAATCATCAGAAAGTTGGTTTCATCTGTGTACAGCATAGTACCAAAAAGCAGCTTCATCCTGTTTGATTCTGATCTGAGGTTCTACCAGCTGACTGCTTCCTAAATCTCAGAACCCTGCTAGGTTTGGATTCTTCAAGGAGATCAGACATGTATTTTGGCCCCATGATACCAATGAGTGGTTTATAAGCTAGCAGTAGCACTTTGAAATCAATTCTGTAGGTGACTAGAAGTCAGTGTAAGGCTTTAAGAACAAGCGTGATATGCTCAGTTCTCCTGGTTCTTGTTAAAACTCTGGCAGCAGTATTCTGAATGGAAACAACATTGTTTTGGGAAGACCAGACAAAAAACTGTTAGAAAAGCCCAGCTTGCTGGAGATGAAGGCATGAATTAATTTCTCTAAATGTTGTTTGCATTGATTTAGTTCTGGTCTTGATGTAACTGGTGAAACTCAGGTCTGAGTCAATTAGTTGATCTTGGAGCTACTTGAAAGGGAATGATGGCTGGAGCAGTTACTATGTCTGCATTATGCCAATTAAAATATGGGGTTTCTCAACTATGTTAGGTTATTTCTTAGTTAGATAGATATTCAGAGATTTGTTGTCTAGTATGTTAGTCCAGACAGGTTGACTAGCTTAGGCTGTAACTGTTCAGCCTGCAGTG
>NW_018128095.1:1108356-1109683 GCF_001952655.1 Monopterus albus
TGGTTCGGGGTCTTCCTGTTTCCGGGCTGCTTTTGGCAGGCTGGGGGTTGGAAGATCTCTGGACTGGAAGTGTGAATTCTTGCCTGTGACTTTTTGAATAAACCAGCACGGATATATTTTTTATATACTCAAGTGGTCTGAGTCGTCCCTCTGAGTTCCTGGTTTGAAAGAACCGGATGAGGCTTTATAGTGGTTTTCAGCCTTTAACTACCTGCTTTGTTTAGAATGTTACACATCTCTTTTCATGTGAACATATACCATTGTTTATTTATCTGTAGAGAAGATTTTCAAATTAATTAATGCCGTCGCAATTCGTTGTGCTGCCCACTTGCAACGCAACACTGGCAAAAGCAGTTGTGCACGTTCACGAACTATCCTCATTTTTAGGAAGAGGCTCTCTGGTGTTATCATTCTGAAATAATTACAGATATTTGGAGTTATGAGGGGTACCAAGCTAATCTAGAAGTGCCTAAGACTAAACATCAAATGGCTGGAAACAAGCAAAATGAGCATGATAGGGGCACTTTAAATATAGCAGCAACACGTCCACTTCTTCTGTCAGACCGAGGGGCTGACTCAATGATAACTAGTGCACTGTTACTACTGTTTAACCAAGTTTCTTAAAAGCATAAAATCAAGGATAATTAGTAGTGATGAGATCATTGGCTAAACATGAGTTGTTGCTAAGAGAGTGGATATTTAATAATACCTTTGTTAGAAACTAACCTCTTTGTTAGAAATTAACCCAATTCTTTTGTTGGAAGCACGAGAAGTGACGACAGGAGAGGACTCTTTAAAATCAGCAGAAAGTTTACTGAATGTCTGATCACAGGTAGGCCTTACAGTGCTGGGATCAGAGAGACAGAGCTCCCGCAGGAGTTCCATCCACTGACCTCGAATTCAGGTCTTACAATACATTTTTGCTCTTTGGGCTAGGTCCGCCCCACGAAACCAGGTGTGTATGTGTTGTCATGTGACTTTCCAGGCGGCAGCCAAACAATGGGTCCTCTGCGCCGCAGACCCCCCATCTGTGCAATCCCATTACATGACAAAGCAGGACCTCCTGCATACAAACACTGTAGTCAGTTTCTACTTCAGTATCACTTGGCTCTCATCAGTACAATTGGAAAATATACATGCAAGGAAAATAAATGTATTAAAGTAACCAAGGCTCAGTAGTTCTGGTCAATCATCAGTACAGTTTTACCATGTGTAAGCAAGGAAGGTAAACATATGAAAAGTAACTGAAAGACAATGAAGAACTGAAAAGTAACTAAAGATTATAAAGTAACTAGGGCCTATAAGAATCAAATCTTGCACTATTCTC
>NW_018128095.1:1110160-1111413 GCF_001952655.1 Monopterus albus
TCACCTCATTCAAATTGTAAGACATATAAGCAAGGAGAATGACTGTGTTAGAAAATAACCAGGGCTCAGTAATGCACAATAATCAATACAGCTGTAATCAGGTAAGATAAAGTTATGAAAGGTAACTAAAGGGAACTAAAGGCATGAGAAGTAACTAAAGCTGATAAAGTAACTAGAGTCTGTAAGACTCAAATCTTACACCTTTGTAGAATTAGCGGAAGGGCACTGAGCAAGTTGAGCATGACAAAGAATTGCTAACAGATTTTTTGGATTATATGACTGAACAGGGTGCAGTGTTTTCCTTCTATTAGCAGTCATTACAGGGATAGGGAAAACTACTGTTTGCCTGCTGGGTCCTGGTTTAAATACCATCCTCCTTTTAACCCGGACCCAACAGTCAGAGAAAGTTGTATGCTGTACACAGATGGCGCCTGTTATAATTTTGATCTGAAAACTGGTACGGCCAGCTCCACTTCAGCCGAAGTTTTGAAGTCAGACAGTATTTCGCTAGGGAAGTGATTAGAACTTGTTCTGAATGTGGGATTTCCAAGTCCTGAAGCATTCAATTCACAGGGAGAAATCCGCTGTTTGTGCTCCTGCTATGAAAGTGATACAGCTGCACGCCCCTTGTGACCCATAGTGGTGACAGACACACTCCATGGCCTCCAGTCCGTGGCTCTGCAATGTGCAGTCAGCTCTTCAGTAATGATGTGTGTTGGGTATGGTCTCATTTGTCCTTCATCCACCAAATCAGTTCTTCCTTTTCTCCCCTCGTTTATCAACACCACAGCAATTAATGGAGTTTTTAGTATCCTAACTTAAAGTTAGGATAGATCTTGTTCTAATCTGTCAAAATGAAAGATAGCCTTCAATTCTTCTGTCATTATTAAAACATATTCCGTCAGGACTTCATCCAAAGGGGCATCCGGCATAAAACATGCCATGTTTGGCATGCGCATCATCAGTTGGGTGGCAGCTGATGATCTGCTGTGGCGACACTTAGCGGGAGCAGCCAGAAGTATAAGAAAAAGATTAAAGAATATTCTGTCAAGGATCTGCTATGGTTTTATCAAACATAATTTTGCCACTGTTGTGAAGTAAAGGGAGGAGGAGATGGATGACAGGGGTTGTGTCATGATTCGGTTCCGCTGCTTCCAGCCACCGCCGCAGCCCAGGCCTCAGCCGGTCCTCCAGCAGCAGCCATCCCCCCAGCCACCGTCTCCGGCCTGGGCCCCGGGTCGCCCACCCGGCCC
>NW_018128095.1:1115207-1117461 GCF_001952655.1 Monopterus albus
GTTCTCATGCAGTCTCATCTCTGTGTCTGTTTTGCTCACACAATCATGATCCTGCTCAGTGACCATCTGCGTAGCCATGTTTGTTCCCTCACTTGTAAACTGTATTTGAGCCTGGTTCAACAACTGTTGTAAGTTCTGGGTCCTTTGTGCAGACAATGTGAAAGCTTTGGAATCCAGAAATGCCCTGACACCATGTGTAGTGTGTACAACAGTTTGATAACCCATTGTGATATGTGAGGTCTTCAGTATCGCTCGACCAATTGCAGTGACATGTCTCACACAGGTTGGATGTCCCTTTTCAACATTCTCCAACTTAGAGCTGTAGTACATCAACACCTTTTGGTTGTGTCCTCTGCTTTCCTCCCCCTTTTGAAATAGGACGGCATTCACAGTGCTGTCCTTTTCATCAACATCCAAATGAAAAGTCTGGGAGTAGTCAGGTGCATGCAAAGCACATGCATGTGCCAATGCCTGTTTTATGGCAACAAAAGCCTCCTCTGCTTGTGGAGTCCACAACAAAGTAGAACCATAGTTTTTGTAGCCTGCCTCTGTAACCATGGCACGGAGAGGTGCCACAAGGCTGGTGAAATTAGGCACAAAGTTCTTGCTGTAATTAATAAGGTGGGCTTAGAATGTGAGAGAATGTCAGTTTTTTGTGACTCAGTCATGTGCAGGCCAGAAGCAGACACCACACGTCCCAGAAAGGAGTCTCCCAATCTGCAGTTTGTCTTTGGAGACTTTGAAGCCATTCCTGGCTAAATGTGACAGCAAGGATCGCCGCTAACAAAAGGTCATCAACATTTTGTAACAAAGTGACCCCGGGTGGAAGTGATAGATCTTTGTTTTTCGGGTGGTTTTTTTCTATTCTTGTTCTTTTGCCTGTTTGGTCTGGGTTCCCCTTGTCAGTGTTGTGGTCCCCTGTGGTTGTCTTGTTTTTTGGGGTTTTGTTTTTCTTTCTTCGTGCCCTCCTTCCTGGCCCCCTCCTCCCTCCTTGCTTGGTCCTGTTTTGGTTTGTGTTTGGATGTCTGGGAGCCTTCCTTGTGGGGGGGTACTGTCATGATTCGGTTCCGCTGCTTCCCGTCCGGCTTTTATTTTGACATTACTTCCTGTTTTTGTTTCACCTTAGTTTCAGCCTTTTACGTTCCTCATCACTCACATTAGTTTCACCTGCTTCGTTATTGTTTGCACCTGTTTACACCTCTATTTAGGCAGCGTCCTCCCACAAGGACGCTGCCAGATTGATTTAGACCCCAGCTCTGACTTTCCAGCATTTTCTTCGGTTTTGGTATTTTGTGTTTTTGATCTTGGACTGTTACCTCGGACTATTCTATTCTGCCTCGCCCACTTGTTACGGACTGCCACGGTGTATGATTATACGTACAGGTGAAAATGGGCACTGAGGGCTAGTTGGGGAGAGAAAATACAAGGTGGGTGGGGTAAAGGGTGAGGGGTCAGTTTGGTCCAAGCAGTCACCAGCACCTTCATTTGGTCTGTGAACTTCAGAAAGGGAGTGGAGGGGGAGAAGTGGGCTAGGGAGGAGGGAGAGCTGGATGTGGATGGGGGATGTAGGGAAGGTGAAGATGGTATGTCCCCAGTTGTATTAGCTGGTATGTGGTGTGGTGTGGTTCACCCTGAACACTGATGTTCCTTAACTTTTAAAGTACTGAAGTGGCTTTCCTTCCTGGTTGCTTACGGTATGTATTGTGCTGTGTCTTCTTGCAGGTTTGGCCCTCTTGTCTCTTGTCCTTCACTGGGAAAACTAACGAGCGATGTAGGATGTACAAAGGGTTGGAGATAAATAGTTTCACTCGAGACTTTTGAAGGCAAATTCCATCTGCCCTAAAAAGAGGTCTGCGGTATCAGAAAAAGCTTAAATGATTGAGGCAGTGCATTTTCTGTAGGTTACATGCAGTTGAGATCCAAATGATCAGTTCCATCAATCTCCTGAATCTTTCTCCTCTTCTGAGCGGTAGTAGAGGGCCACTGATAAACACCTTAGTTTTCAAGGTGCAGGATATGATTCTCATTGCTAACTCTGAGAGACGAGACAGTTCAAGTAACTTCAAAACAATGCTGATTTATTCAAAGGATCACAGGTAAAATTAACATTACACGCTCAAGTATCTTGCACCTCCATACTGCACACAAGCAGATGTAAGATGAAAGACCCTGAACCCACCAGGCCTATACATTATATCCCCTCGGTTGGGCTAGCCCCATACTACACAGAAACGTCAACCGAGACGTCTCTGTT
>NW_018128095.1:1117826-1121553 GCF_001952655.1 Monopterus albus
ACCTAACAAAGGAGCTGAGCATATTCAGTAGATCAGTAAAGTCTTGCTGACCATTGCTTCACAATAACATAGGTCCCATGTTCATGTTTACATGTTTAACATAAGGTGACACACTCAAGGTCTGAGGCCCAGTTGTTAGCTTTCCCTGTAGCATTCTGCTTTCAGAATTACTCTCTCTCTCCTTACCCTGCTTTGTGAGTGTGAGAAGTTATCTAGGTTATCTGATGTAGAAGTCTGAAGTTATATGCTTTTCTGTTGAGGAGTTTTTCAGGTAACTTTCCTTCTTGCAGCTGTCCACTGCCATGTGCTACTGTTGATGAGTGTGTGTTTGTCCACATGTCAGACATTTGTGTAAGTCCTTTAGGGAGGCATTTTACTGTTAATTAGCTTTAGCTAATGCCAGTCACTGGAGTTCAGTATAGCAGCACAGGAAAAAGGGCTTGTGCTGTTTGTGCTTTCCTTGGAGCCTTGAATAACAAAAATAAAAAAATAAAAACTGCGATGGATTGGCGACCTGTCCAGGGTGTACCCAGCCTTCGCATGATTGCTGGCTGGGATTGGCTCCAGCCTCCCCCCCGTGACCCCATTCAGGGACTAAGCGGTAGAAAATGAATGAAATGAAAAAATAAAAAAAAGAATATATACACATATGGAAGAAGGCTAAAACATATGTATGTATGTTTTTAGCCTTCTCACATTAAAAATAAGATCCCAGTGATTTATAAACATCCAGTAGTCACTCTCCATAAATATTTTGCAGAAAAACAAGGATCTCGGTGAAGAATGTAAGCAAATTTTATGAACTTGTATTGGTACTCGATATCAGCAACTGCTCAAAAGTATATACTTGTACTCAGTCTGAAATAAAGTGTTATCAGTGTATCCCTAGCCTGAACAAACTGTAACCACTTGCTGATGAACGTGCCTCTTATATAATGGGAAAATCATGGTAACAAAGCTGCTGAAAAAAGTAGAATCAGCACGAATTAATAAATAGAGACCAATGGCAGTGTTTTTATTAAAATGAGAAACTCAAATGTAACATCAGTAAGCATCATCCCAGCTGAGATTAATGTTTTTCCCAGCCTTTATTTTTTCTGTCAGGTACTATTTGAAACATGGTCATTATTTGGATAATGGCTGTCATTTGAGAGTTGACTGTTTTCTGCTCTTTGCCTTTACTGTTAATTGTTCTAAATCACATCATTAGCCTGAGGCCCAACATCCAATGCTGCTTTATCTCTCTCTCTTTCTATTCTTATTTTTCATTCCACAGTCATGTCACTGCCTCTGATGTCTATTTCAAAGTAAATGTAAGCTTCATATTTGCCTTAAAAAAATACTTGTATGCCATATGCTAGAAGAGCAGTAGATAATCCTAATCAATAAGGGACCAGTAAAATCAGTCCTTTCACATACATCATTTAATCTTCTGTTTTTGTGCCATCATTCCTGTCAGATTAGCTCTTTGATTTCTATTTCACTTGTTCTCTGGTTCTGCTCATCTGGGGTTCTTTCTTTCTCTAGTGTGAGTATAAGTATAGTTGTGGAACAATACTGTACTCACCTGTGACACCTAGACAGTAAATTTCTACAATTTCTTTCTCTTAGCACAACACAGTATGCCTCCCTCTTCACCACCATTTTCCTGTCCCTCTCTCTCGTTTGATAACTCCTAGGAATGATTTTTATCAGAAAACAGAATGGAAGCTTCACAGTTAGTCTTTCTTCAATCTCCTGAACCATTTTGGAGATTACTGAAGTGGATGTGCATGTCAGGTCCGCTGGGCGCGACCTGCCTCTCTTTCTTTTTTCCCTCTCCTGCTCTCCCTTTTTGCGGGATCAACGCCTCAGCTGTGTCGCATCGGGTAATTAGTGACTCGTGGGTCGGTGCGCACACCTGAGGCGTATTCCGGTGATTTGTTGGCTTCCTTATTTATACTTCTGGCAGATGCCCCGTCATCGCCGGAGCATTGCGACGTGTAACGTACTGTGGCGACCCTGACCGGTCGCAAATGTTCGTGTGTTCTGTTGTGTGCAAAATGGGTTGACACTGTTGTGAAAACTGTTGCATGTATTGGTTACCGCCGTTTTCTGTGAAATGCCGCGCTGTTCTGGCCAATGTGGGATGGGGGGAGGAACAGGTGCGGGAGGAGATAAGAGGGATGACAGGTGGGCGTTTTTGTTTAGGTTCTGTTGGCGGGCGATGGTGAAGTTCTGGGAGACTGTTTATTCTTTTATTTTCTTGAGAGAACACATGGTGCCAGTTCGAACAGCGTTTGCTTTTGTCTCCATACCGTGTTCAATAAAACCACAAAAAGACAAACCAGGTGTTCTCCTCCTTGTTGAGCCAGGTGCCTGCACACAGCTGGCTAGTTAGCTGTTTCAGTGTAGGACAGGCTCGTAGGACATATTCAAAGATACTATCTAAAGACTGCTAATAACATATCTGTTACACAGTAAGTTACTCAATCACCCAAACATATTTTTTAGTAGTTGCACAATAGTTAATTATGGCTGGGGCCTATTTCAAGAAGGCGGTTTTGTCGAAACTCAGAGTTTGTTAACCCTGAAATGAGGGAAACTCGGAGTTTTCGGTTTCAGAAACGAAGGTAACTTAAACCCGTGAAGCGGGGTAAGTTAAACCCGTTTCACAAAGAGAGGTAATCTAAACTCAGAGTCAGTTACTATGGCAAATTACTCTGTGAACCTAACCTGCTTGGGAGCAGGTTTTGTTCGGGAAACTCAGAGTTTCCTCTGGGTCTCCGCCCCTTTTTAATTGCTAACCTAGTTCCTGTCGTTAGTTTGTGTGTTTACCGTCCTGGTCCTTAGTCATCACTGCCCTTCCCTTGTATGTATTATGGACCCTGTTTTGTTGTCATGATGTTTTTATTCCATTAAACCACCTTTTTTGTACTAGCACCTGGGTCAGCCATCTTGAGTCCAACCCCAGTTCTCCCTCACCCTCCTGGTGAGGGGGACTAAACCATAACAGTGCATGTCCTAGCGCATATTCAAAGATACTATCTAAAGACTGCTAATAACATATCTGTTACACAGTAAGTTACTCAATCACCCAAACATATTTTTTAGTAGTTGCACAATAGTTAATTATGGCTGGGGCCTATTTCAAGAAGGCGGTTTTGTCGAAACTCAGAGTTTGTTAACCCTGAAATGAGGGAAACTCGGAGTTTTCGGTTTCAGAAACGAAGGTAACTTAAACCCGTGAAGCGGGGTAAGTTAAACCCGTTTCACAAAGAGAGGTAATCTAAACTCAGAGTCAGTTACTATGGCAACTTACTCTGTGAACCTAACCTGCTGGCGAGCAGGTTTTGTTCGGGAAACTCAGAGTTTCCTCCGGGTCTCCGCCCCTTTTTAAAGTGAAAGGTGTTTAATACCTCATTTAATCTTTCAGTACATTCATAGATTGCACACGTTTCCGTCATGCAGAGACCAAAATGGCGTGTCCATTCATAGAGGATCCTGTAGAGGAGGACGCTGTATTAATTCGCAGGGAACTGCATTTACATCGGGAGAGGATATTGAGGCCACGAGTTGATTTTTTGTCATATCCCCATGTATTTTTATTTGAGCGGTACCGTTTGTCTAGAGAGTCCATAACATATATCAATAATCTTATCCACCCAAACATCAGACACATCCCCCATCGTGGCTGTGCTCTTACATCCGAGCAGATGCTTTGTGTTGCATTACGATTTGTTGCAAA